>NC_085089.1:8501313-8541313 GCF_963422355.1 Corticium candelabrum
TTGCATTCTCATGTAATCCACACGCGTATAGTGAAGATAGACAGAAGTCAGGTAAGAGAAGATGTCAGCACTTTGATGTTTACATGAAGTGGCAATTGGTGGTCGTTTTGATTAAGATAGATGTAGTTTTTATGTATTCAAGTTGGTAGACAAACAGACAGAAGGTGGATGGACGGATGGAGGGGGAGACATACTGTCGTGTGAATGTTGGAAATAGACGAATTTGGTTGGAATGTTTTGGCTTTATGGTGTTTTTCAGATGTTGTACACATAATGCTAACAATCTAAACCCAATAAGATGTGTTAGATGTCAAATACATTGATATTAACATGTGACTAACTTTGGTGTCCTTGATGTTCTTATTCCTGTTGGTGCATTTTGTTCTTTTTCTCCAGAAAGACAAACTGGAAACAGACAGACGGGACGGATGGATAGACAGATAGACAGATGGATGGATAGACAGATAGACAGATGGATGGATAGACAGATGGACAGATAGATGGACAGACAGATAGACATGTGGATGGACAGACAGATAGATAGACATAAAAACTATTACGTGTATGTGTCAAGCTGAGAATATTATTAACTTATTATGTCTATTATACATACATGTGTATGTGTAGTCACTCAGTTAGCATATTGCGGCAAAACGAGTCTTCCAGCCGAGCGGTTACTCAACTCTTTACCTCAATACAAACATTTACAAAGCGATGAGGCTTTGCTTGTTCCACCAAGGGAACCGAAAGAGAGTGAGGCACAGTCACGTTTTGTGCCTCCAATAACAAGTGTGGAGTTGGCAGCACAGAAGAGGAGGGAAAGTCGCATGGAGATGAAGGAGAGATTGAAGGATAACAAGCAAACGCATTTCCCGTTTGGATTTGATCCTGACACGAAGATCAGTGAACAAGTGAGTGGATTGGGTGAAATGAAACTCATAATTGTGTTTACAATTGTATTGGTGAGTGTGTGTCTGTCTGTTTATGTGTCTGTCCATATGTGTGTGTGTGTGTGTGTGTGTGTGTGCGCACGCGCGCGCACGTGTCTGTATGCAGAGCAGAATATAAGGAAATTTTTTTGTTATTTTTGTCTGTATGCAGAGCGGACTACCTCCTCAACATGTAGAGCAAGAATATTAACCCTTTTGCTTTCTAATGGTTTGACAAAACGAACAGCAAGAGTTTCTACAGCTTCTCTAACCTCTGCATTATCATCAACGTTTTCGTCTTCACTATCTTGCTCAGAAGTTTGAACGTTAGGTTTTCTTTGCCATGTTTGGGTGTCAAGAAAGGCAATTTTAATATGACAAAGAAGTTTTGGTGTAACACCAACCTAGTCGCTCCTTCATTTTATTATGAAGGCATACTAAATCGGTATTCACCTTTTCTGCAGTTACTTAGTGTGGTGACAGAATAGTTTGCCAAAGGGCTCTTTGAAAGAAACCGTTTAGGATCTTTCCAGAAGGACTGGAATTTTCAAAGAAACAGCAGTCACTGCTATGGCTTTAACAAGTTTGACAATGACAAGGAAGAAAACATTCACAAATCAGGATGTTTGATTACCATCTTGGGGACGATGTTTCTACCAATTCATGTCCTCATATTTGGTGCTGTGCTTTCTAGGTGAAAATTTGTATTTTACAGCAACTAGTGTCTCAGTAACCCGTCTCACCACTTCACACAAAAGCTTACTCTGTGTGTGACCCCATGAGTGTGAACTTTGAAAATCTGTAGGGTACGGGAGCCTAATTGGGAACGCCTACTTTCATTTCCGCCTTCTCCAGCAGGTTTCACTTGAAAGCCGTACAGCTGTGCACTGAGTAGCGCATGAACTTGAAGCTTAGTTTTTAGGCTAAACAAGAACTGAAAACTGCAGACTAGAAAATTTCCATTGTCTAGGTAGAGCTTCTAGAAGTACATGCGTTGAGATATTGATATCTGCGCAAAGTGCCCTAATTGGGAACGGCAGAGTTCTTGACGATCGTGCAGCGGTGGAGTAAGCCAGCGCTACAACATTGCAGAGCATCAATTCTGTATTGTACTGATTGATCGTTAGCTCTCTTTGTCTTTGTACTGTGAGCGTAGGCTCCAATTTCCTCTAGGGGCTGGATTGGCATGTGATAGAGAGAGAAAGGGAGAATCAAGACTCTGAAGGGCCTAACATGATGGTATTTGTATTGATATTCAAGTACAAGTTGCGAAACGTCGCAAACAGACTAGTTGGAAGGAACTGTGGGTATGAATTATTGAAGGTATTCCCACATGCTCCTGGAATTCACCTAGACACTGGCGTGAACAAAAACTAACAGCTTTACTATCATCCAACATTGCAGTAACAAAACTCGCTACACTACTATTATCATGTGGAACCGCTGCTACAACATGCTGTCTTGTAATCTACTTGTTAAATTCAATGACTACATTCTGGACACATCCATAACTGTTCAAGGTCTGGGTACGTTGACAAGTTTGCACAATGGTAATGGTACCACCTCCAGCACTTGTCGCAGCCAATCCAATTTTTCTGCTTCTGTTTGGTGTCCTTGTCATAGTGTGCACCACAGCCTTGACATGTGCTCTCAGACTGATCAATGTGAGGACTTTTTGCTACTGTTTTCTTTACTTGCTGTTTAGACTTAGACTTAGCCTTTGACTTTTGCATTTCTCGCTGCTTTAGTCTTTCAATAGCTGCTTCGCTTGTTAGCGCTTCACCATAGTAGCCTGGTTGTAATCTACTTCCTTTCACATTAGCTTTGTCTCTTGAATTGTTTGGAAGTGTTTCTTAAAAATTCCTGTGACACGTTCTGTTACAGGAGTAGCTGACAAGGGTTGTTCTATAGATGTACCTGAATAGGCTTCCGATGGCTTTAGCTTATCTTCTCTAATTATGCTTCTGTTAAGGGGGTGGATGCCAGTGGCACGAAATCCACTTACTAAGTGCTCAGGAAAAAAGCTCTTTCCACAGCTGACTCAACAAGGATGGAAAACTACGTTTAGAGACCACAGCCTCAAACTTTTCACTTTTGAATTCTTTCAAAAGTCGTGCCCACACATGCTTTACAGATTTGAAAACAGAGACATCTAGTGGTTGAAGGATGTGTGTTGTATGGGGTGGTAGACAAATGATGATAGTATTCTGTTTTGCAGCTTCTGTTACTAGCTCTAACGTGACACGAGAGCCATGGCCATCAAGAAGTAAAACAACAGGAGCTGTCAGTCGAAGAAGCTTTGTTGCTGATAAAAACATCTGAATGAACCATTCAGAGAACTGAGCGCTTTCCATTCATCCTGAGTTGCTGACACTGAACATGCAACCGTGGGGACCACCTTCCATCCAGCTAGGATTTGTAGTCTTGGCCTTATAGACAACATATGGCAAGACGCGTTCTCCTATTGCAGATCCACAAGCAAGAACTGTGATGTTATCACGGCCAGAACCCGTGCCAATCTCATAGACATCTTTTTGGCCTTTTCGTACTATTACTTTTTTTGATGTAACAGATGTACATAGTCCAGTCTCATCACAGTTCCACAGACGTCTCCCCAGTTCACTGTATGGTAGAGTCAGGAGACCCTCCTCTTGCAAGATCTTTTCTAGATTGGAAAAGAATTTATCCACTACTTCAGTCGATCCTGCTTTTGCACGCTGGATGGTCAAGTGCTCTGGTTTTCGCTCACTCAAACTTGGCCATCTTGTGAAAAAATTCTTCCACCATTTCTTGCCTGGGAAGCCACTAGGAAATGGATTCTGCATGCCAGAGTCATCGAAGTATTTTTTGATGACACTGCCAACCATGTCACGAGTTGGTGGATGGCCAAAACTTCCAAGGCTTGTAATGCATCGAGCAATAATCTTCTCTTCTAGAGGAGTGAGGGCAGTAGGACGTCCGACGCTGGTGTACTTGACTCTCTGGTGTTTGTGTTTGAATAGGGTGGTGGCGGCACAACCAGCTCTTGCTGATGCTTGTCGGTACGACAATCCCTGCACTTCTACATACTCTATTGCTTGCTTTATCGTGTCTGGCGCATACGCTCTAACAGAATTGCGCTCTCCAGCCATTTGAACTGCTAATGACTAGCCAACGTATAGCAAACTCCACCTACATGGCGTGCTTTTGCTGTCCTTGTGGGAACTCTAGTAAATAGGTTTGCAGGTTGCGAGATTTGACTACTTAATGTAGAGGAACGTTTGCCGCTACTTCAAAACAAGACGAAAGACCTCTTGCACACTTGCCATAGACCGTCTAGGGTCCTATGCGCTTGGAGTATAGATCTATTGGTAGAAGGTGCAACTAATAGATAAGTTACGCTACTGTATGAGCTGTAGTCATAAATTATTGTATGTATGGACGTTTGCAAAGCTGAACTACACGTCGGACAATCATTTACACAAGAGGATGCCATTCTAGGACGGAATTGACCACATTCACTCACATGGATATGCCGTTTCTGTAAGAAATTGCAATTGATTTGCCACAATTATGTAAAAGTAAGACCCTTTCCTGCGACCCTTTCCTGCGACCCTTTCACATCAAGCCCAATTGGTGACAGTCATTTCTCTTCCTTTCACACAGCAGACCTACTTTAGGCACGCGCTAGATAAGATCGTAGTAGGGAAGACCAAAAGTTTCCAATGCCTGGAAAAATTCTGATGACACAGAAGATATTAGACTACTGGATCACAGTCTTATAATTCTGATCTGTTGCACATGGGCGTTATTTCGGTATGTGTGTTATTACGGGAGAATACGGTATACTGATAGTTTTGTGCACTCTATCGCTCCGTTTGAGGAAGATTGGCGACTATCACAAGGTCAACAAGAGGTGCTGTTAGCGGCACTCACTCTGGTTAGTCGATGAATCGGTAGCTGGACGAAGCTGTAGTAGGCATTGACATTGCTTTAGCTAGCAGTTCTGGTTTATTTTATTTACTGTTATGAGTATAAGTATATGTTGGATTGTCCAATTGTTATGCCTTGTGTCCGGCCAAACTCAATATGGGTGGATCATGTCTGGCAGTGTTAGACCTTAGTGCGCACTCTGCTGTCCGTGTGTGTGTGTGTGTGTGTGTGTGTGTGTGTGTGAGAGAGAGTGTGTCCATCCATCTGTGTGTGTGTGTGTGTGTCTGTCCATGTGTTTGTGTGTGTGTGTGTGTGTGTCCCCGTCCGTCCGTGTGTGTGTGTGTGTGTGTGTGTGTGTGTGTGTGTACAACCTCTAGTCCATAATTTTTCTACAGAAGTTTCAGTTTGAATCCAGACCTCCAGTGGACTCCACAGTTCCTGCTGCTGGAGTTTCTGGCACTACACATTTCTCACATGTGACACCCAGGTAATTTAGATTAATTAGTCATTTATTGTGTTGGAGAGTACAGACCTTTTGTACTATGATTTGCTAATAGTGAAGCACATGGGAATGATGGCAGTGGTGATTCCTTGTCAGGTGGGGTTCAAAATGAGATTGTAAAGAAGACCTATGAAAGGTAAATAGATGTATGGGTTCACACACACAGACACAGACACACACACACACACACACACACACACACACACACACACACACACACACACACACCACAGATTGACACACGCACACACACACACACACACACACACACACACACACACACACACACACACAGATTGACACACGCACACACACACACACACACACAGATGGACACACACACACACACACAGATGGACACACACACACACACACACACATTGGGGACAGACAAGTAGACAGACAAACACATCAACAAATCAGACAAACCAGCTAACTCAATTTTGTCTTTTTCGTACAGACATCTCAATCCTCGGGATCCGATCCACATGAACCTCAGAATGGCATTCCTCGAGTTTGACACCGATCTGTAAGAGAGACAACATCTGCGACGTTGCGAAAGCTCTTCTACTGTCGTTGTTTATCCAGATCAGGCAAGATATCACGACAAGAAATCATGAAAGTTTGTGAGAAATACAACATAGAGATTGATCCTGTCACTCTTAATGACATTCTTAAAAGGTATGTTGATATCAATTTACAATAATTATTTTACAAATATACTACAGTAGTCTCTGCACGTGATGGGAGGGGAGGGTGGGAGGAGAGAAGAAAGCAGTCTGGGGACAGCTCTATTGCAAGTGACTTCGGAAGAGGTGCGACTGCTCAAGTTCAGAAACATCCGCTCCAATCAAAACCACCGCTAAAAACCGCCAATCAGTGCTGTAGACAACTGCTGACGTCAATGAGTACTTTGTAATTACCTATAAGCGATTCTCAGACGACTGTAAATAGCAGTGGGGTGCAGCTAACACAAATGCAATGCGCTACGAGTTTTGCTCCTGATGACATGATAACTCAGCGAATGCTTGTCAGACGTTACCGGATGATAAAGCCATTGCAGCGGCTGTTCCGACTACTTTGTCTACTTTTGGTATTGAAGCCTTGAAGGTCCCTTCAACTGCTTGCTAAGCGATTTTAGTATGGGGTCGCGACGTCTTTGCCTTCTCTCTACCGGATTCGGTAAAGTCACTCATTTTCTACGTTCTCCCATTCGTTTGTAGTTGGCTGGTAGCGAACAGCTTCTGACAATGTCCTACGAGTCATCTGGTGCTTGTTACTGTTCCTAATTAAAGTGGGGAAAGTATCGATTAAGATGAACACCGCCTATTTCCGAAGTCACTTACAATAGAGCTGTCCCCAGACTGCTTTCTTCTCTCCTCCCATCACATGCAGAAAGCAGTCTGGAATACCGAGGCTAATACTGCAGAGGTAATAATCGTTGATATTAATTTTTATTGATTTTCGGAAAGGCCACACCAAAAATTATTCGTTTTGGGTAACTCAACCGACTGTCTCTTGGATATTGCCTCAATTTCTTTGCTGCACGTGTCTTCGAACATGTTGCATGCATGTGCGTCTATCTTGTACACACACACACACACACACACACACACACACACACACACACACACACACACACACACACACACACACAAGGCTACCAATTGCACAGTACAGTTTATACACGACACATGTGCATAGCAATTTCCGTCACGGTTCTGGATGGCGATTGTTCCATCGATTTCTAGGATACTGCGATTCAAAGAGTCGTCTCTGTTGAAAGACACTCTTTCGCATGGTAACTAACGTCACACAACAATGCAAGTGCACGCGGCGTCTGTTTTAGTGCAGACAACGTCGTATCCAGGAATTTGCTATGATGCAATGCCCATGACGATGGTTGCATGTAGAGTTTGGTAGACATAGACATGTCATATAGTTTTACCTTGAAGGCTGCTACGGCATTGAGAACTTGTCAGCAAGTTCCGGCTGAAAGTGCATGTAAACGACATGCTGATGTGGATCCTGGAAGGTGTCGAAGCAGCGTCTTTCCCAACCACTGGCAGTACAGCCACAGGTATGGATCGTCTGGATCAGGACTGTTGACCTTTTATTCCCGGTTGGTGTCTGCCAGTGAGGATATAAGTGCCGTTCATACATTGTGAGATCCATTGCTTATGATGGTCGCAATGTAATGCATTTAATGTATGCATTTGGAAAAGAATTTCCAACCAACTGTGATTTTTACTCTCTGTTACCTGAAGTAAAGAATTTTTTGGTGTGGCCTGATTGCTGTTTATTGCATTTATGTGTGCATGTAGATGTGATCAAGATGGAGATGGAATGGTTGATTACAATGAGTTCCAAGCAGCTTTCTCTAGGCGACGTTCGTCGGATGGAATGTTTGAGACGGTCATGAAGGGTGACTACAAACCGATTCAACAGAGACAGTAATTTGGGTTGAGATTTGGTGTGTGGGGTTGGGGAATTATGTTTGAAGTGTGTAATTGTGTTGTTTAGATTCACAGAAATGCAAAAGCAAGTAATTGCTGCTGATCAAAGTCGCACAGTCTGTTCTGCCCAAACACACTTCTTTCACACAGATCATTCAAACAGTAAAAATCGGCACCAAATATTTCCACCCAACACGACTTATTGTATCTCATTCTTTAGATCCTCATCTCTCAACAACAACCAACGACTTCATCAAACCTGAAATGATGCACAGTAAGCAGTGGATACACGCGATCATATTCCCGTGTGTGTGTGTGTGTGTGTGTGTGTGTGTGTGTGTGTGTGTGTGTGTGTGTGTGTGTGTGTGTGTGTGTGTGTGTGTTGTAATCGCTGCAAAGTAGTTTGTTTCTTAGGATCAAAAGCTGCAGCTTTGTGACTGTGATGTGTCAAGGTTGCTTGTCTTCATCGCTTGTTGAGAAACATGTACAACACATTTTAATATAATGGATGGTCGATTGATAGAAATTGTCTATTGTAGTTCTGAGGATATAAGTGTACATGTAGATCAATAGGATAAGCATCATATCTTATGTGTTGTGAATGGTGACACACACACACACACACACACACACACACACACACACACACATGGATGGACACACACACACACACAACAACAACAACAACAACAACAACAACAAGAACCTTGCACCGAACTTACAACAAATTAATCAAAATCTTGCAGCAAAGTAGCCATGCATCATGCAGGCAGTAACATCAAAAGCCAATCAATCCATACTAAATTAACCATTCATTCCTTCAACCAGAACAGACCTAATGTTCCATCCTTGTCCATTCTACGTCACACACTTTCACTGCTCGTCAGTCCCCTCACCTTGTCCTCAATTGGACAATACTGGACGTCAGGATGTCCAAATGCTTGCGGTCCAACAACCTCAAGAGCTTGCGGTGTCCTCATCACATGTTGTGATGCCAAAACAAGCGCAGTAACTCGTAGGCCATAACGAGCATCTTCAGTTGTAATAGGATATCCCATGTCTGTGTCTATTAGAACTATGAGGTCAGGAACACACGCAATGACTGAGCCAAATGTTGGACTTGGCTCTTGTGTGAGCTGCTGGCGAGCGATAAGAAATTCGTTCTGAAGAATGATGTTGATCACCTGCCCGGCGTACTCGTCAAATCCTTCGATCACGATAAATCCACGCGAGAAACCATCGGCCGTTGTCCGACTTACATCCACAATCTAAACACAACGTTACGTGACCTCATTCCGTCTGTCTGTCTGTCTCTGTCTTTGTCTACCCATCTGTCTGCCTGCTTGTCTATCTGTCTACCCGTCTGTCTGTCTATCTGTCTACCCGTCTGTCTGTCTACCGTCGGTCTACCTGTCCTGTCTGTTTGCCTGTCTGTCTGTCTGCCCATCTGTCAGTCTGTCTACCGTTTGTGTGCTTGTCTGTCTACCGTCTGTCTGTCTGTGTATCTGTCTTTGTCTACCGTCTGTCTGCCTGTCTGTCTATCTGTCTACCTGTCTGTCTATCTGTCTACCTGCCTCTGTCTGTCTATCTGTCTACTCGTCTGTTTGCCTGTGACTGTCTACCCATCTGCCTGCCTGTCTGTCTGTCTACCCAACTGTCTGTCTGTCTGTCTGTCTACCATCTGTTTGCTTGTCTGTCTGTCTATCTCCCTTTGTCTGCCCGTCTGTCTGTTGTCTATCTGTCTACCCGTCTGTCTGTCTACTGTCTGTCTACCGGTCTCTATCTGTCTATCTATCTACCTGTCTGTCTGTCTATCTGTCTACCCGTCTGTCTGTCTACCATAGGTCTACCTGTCTGTCTATCTGTGACTGTCTACCCATCTGCCTGTCTGTCTGTCTCCCCATCTGCCTACCTGTCTGTCTATCTGTCTCCCCGTCTGCCTACCTGTCTGTCTGTCTATCTGTCTCCCTGTCTGTTTACCTGCCTACCTGTCTGTCTGCCTTCTAGTTGGTTGGCAAGTTACCTTGCCCGAGACAATGACTTCCCCTATTTCGTTGCTTAGAATGACATCAATGGGATTCTGTTTCTTCTCTTGAGCTTCGAGTACGGCTCTACCCAGTTGCCATGCTCGTGTTAGAGATCCCCTGACCATCTTATCTTGTACATCTGTGACCGTCAATGGACTCATCACAATACCAGCCGAGCAACTGTACCAATACAACACAAATTGGTTGATGAAGCAACAGTAAGGGAGCAAATTCAAAGTTATTAAATGTGTGTGAGTAATAAATGTCTTTACACACACACACACACACACACACACACACACACACACACACACACACACACACACACACACACACACACACACACACACACACACACACACACACACACAAACAAACAAATACACACACACAACAAACACACATACACACAAACAAACACACACAAACAAATACACACATACATACATACACACACACCCCATTCTGACTGTATGGATCCGCATGAAGTCTTCCAATTGCTTTGCTGAATCGACGTGAGTAATTGCCACACATTCTCCCATCTCATCACTAAGACAGCAAGGCCCCAACTGACATCCATATATCGACGGTGAATACATCTGTAACTCGGGAAACGCTCGTCCCATTCCATCAGCATCGACAACCGGTAAACCAAGCTCGGCCCCAACAATCAATGGCTCTATACAATTCAGACCACCAACTTCACAGCTGACCACAGCACAAATCTGGCGATCTGCGGTATTGGCTAGCGACTGATTGAGGTCGGCAGCTGATGAAGGACAATAGACACCAGGTGATGGATTAGTGATGGGAGTGCCGCATCCGTCAGGACCAGGATGGGTGGACATGCCACCACCTAAACCTATACAGTCACACAAACACTTACAGACAGACAGACTGACAGACAGACAGACAACCAGACAGACAGACAGACAGACTGACAGACAAACAAGCCATGGCCACACTCTGTTTATTAACTAGTCAACACTTGGAGCAATCTAACAAGCTGTAGTTCTATCTTCTTGTTTATTCAGTGACATACGAGCTCATTTATGAAATCTTATACAAAATATCTCGTTCAGATTGTGTCGATTATAATTGCATCATGCATGTTACTCGATCACAACGCTTATTCTCATTGATTAATTAGTTACTTAATAGCTACATTTATAATTATGTCAAGGTTGACCGGTCTGGCCTAGCGCGCGCTAAAGGGCGGAGCAATGTAACGCACTTTATTAGGTAGACGTACAAAGTGTACTGTTAGGAGTAGAAATATATTAGTTAATTGGCTATACCCTTAAACGAAAGTTGGTGCCATTGAGCGTTTGGCAAAAGTGCATTTTAAAATCTGGTCTGGCCATGACTGGAGTGATTAGAAGCTATCTATGCCTATGTTTGCTTTATTAGTAATTGACTTGATACACTAAGACTATATTATATTGTCTTACCAGCATTAATCAACTTTTGCACCACTGATACACCAGACTTTAACTCTTGTCCGCCCGTCAACTTCTCTAACAAGATGGTGGGAGCTCCCATGATTGCAACAGGCACAACGAGTCCCGATAGATCAGACGTTGTTCCAAGCCTAGAAACATCTCAATTAGTGTTAGTGTCTCAGTTAATTGAATGTCAACAATTTCACCTGTTTGGGTTGATGACTTGTATGGAATGTCCCTGTTTGAGAGCCTGCAATGCTCTCAGTTTGCCAGTACGTGGACTGCCTCCTCCACCACATCCAAGGATGCCAGCACCAACAGAAATACATTCGACATCAAACGCAGACAAAGTCCAGTCGCCCGTGACTTGATCAATCATTCTTGATGTGGTTGTACTGTCTGCAGCATCAGAGATTGCAGTCTCAGTGGGTAAAGCTGTGGTGATCTCATCAGCATCAGATGTGGGTTGGACAAAAGGTCTCTTCTCTACATTGGGTGGTCCTGAAGTGGGTGCCACTACACTAGGGTTCACTTCCGTAAGACCCAAATTTCCACCAAATTCTGCATCAGCTAGATCTCCAACAGCTTTTACTTTCAACCGAACAGCATTGCCTGGTAAGTAAGTGAGAGGAATTTCAGTGACCTCGACTATCTTCACAGATTCAGCCACAGCTCCTTCCTTAATTGCCTGACCCTTAGCTCGCTCCTTCGCTTCACTAATTGCGACATCACGTGGCTTCTGCTCAAGACTCACAACATAGTCTGCAGAGCCACCAACTTGACTTATAGCAGCACCAACAGCATTTGCAACCTACAAGAAAACACACAATCCACAACCTGTACGTTATAGCTACAGTATATCATTGTCGGTGTCTACATCATAATGAAGAGGTTTATCAACTGATGATGCTCCTGTGAATGGCATTGAAGAGTCAATGAGAATAGAACCACCACCAACCAGCAAAACAGGCAGATCCTCTTTTGTAATCTGCAGAGTAAAGATCACTGTGCTAGTGACATGTAGCATGTGACATGTACTCAATACCTTAACTCTGTCAACAGCGTCTTCCACCATTTTGTGTATCGTTTCAACAATGGCAGTTACTTGGTTTGGTGTGAGACTAACGGCTGGTCGTATGCTGCCAATATCAGCCATTCCCTTTGCAACTGCAATGTCAGTAGCTGTTAGTGTTTCACCACCAAACACTTGAGCTTCTTCACACAGGCGGTAACCAACACTGACGGGACCCACCTACAACACCAACCAGATATAGAAATAGGAGAACCTCTAATGTCATATACACCAACCTTGCCGCTTTCTACATCAACTAACGAGCCACCACCAAGACCAATACTAAGAACATCTGGCATTCTAAAGTTCGTGCTAACTCCACCAATCTACAAGGTCAGTATATTGCATTATTGACAATAAACATAATGGATAATCTGATACTTTGGCTTGGCTTGATGCTTCTCTAGGAAATCCTTTGCATATCATGCCAACATCCGTTGTTGTTCCACCGATGTCAATCACAATTGCATCAGATACTTTAGACAGAAACGCAGCACCGCGCATGCTGTTGGTTGGACCGGACGTAAACACCAAAACTGGGAAAGACATTGCTCGTTCAGCACTAAAACAAACAAGATTGACACAACATCATGTACGTGGTTGAGCCGGCAAGTGTAACACACCTGATGAGTGTGCCGTCGTTTTGTGTAAGATTAAATGGACAACGCAGACCAAGAGAGTCAAGTGCCTCCCTGAAAGCATGCACTGTTGTATTGGCAAGTGGCTTGAGACTCTCATTTAGAATTGCTGCATTCTCTCTCTCCAAAATACCTAATTGTCCAACCTATGGGTAATAACAGAAAGTAGGACAACCACAATTGGATTTAAGAAGCAGTTAAGCATGCAGACATTGTATAACAGGTTGGTAAATAAACAGACAGATAGACACAAAATGATAAATGGACAGACACAGACAGATGAATAGACAAATAGACCGACTGATAGACAGAGACAGACAGACAGACATCTAGACCGACAGATCAGTTGGTGCCATTAGTAACTCTGTTAGCTTATTGTCAACTGTTTGACTCTTAGTAGTACTTAGGGACCTCTTGGTCCTAGTTCTCTTAGAAATTGCTGATTTTTAGCGTAGACTGTAATAATGTCTTGAATAAGAAATATATGTATTGACAGACAGACAGACAGATTATTTTATTGTTACAGATCCTCTACTTGTACACATCCTAAACTTCTATGATAAACCAGTCCTTCACAGCAAAATGCTTTAAAACATTAGTGGACTTGGATCTGTACATTAAAGTCAAAAAGCTTGTCCATGTCATTCTTTGTTTCTGAAACTCTTAACAACTTTTGAGGATTAATTTTGCGTTGCATCTTTGAAGAATCAAAGAGAACCGTTTCGTCCAAAAAGTTTTGAATTGTTCTGCACTACGAAAGGGGTCTTCCTCAATACGGCTGCACTGTATTGAGAGTGTGTGTAAGAAGGCATCGGCTTGCAAGCCCCATCTACCAAAGTGCTCAAACACTAGTGGGATACACTTTGATGACGTCCATCCTGGTAGAGTTTCTGCTGGATATTTATTGGTTTTCTTCTCTTCTCTTGTGCAGGCAGCAAACCCATCCTCCCTGCTGGATCGTTTTAGAATGCCTTGACTCCATGGGTGTGCCAATGATATGTCAACATCTAGATTTTGTCCTGATTCTGCATCAAAGAATGTAATGTCTGGGCGATCCTCAGTGTTGACGTATAGATTTCTTGGTTCTTTCTCATGTGGGATATGTACAGACAGACAGACAGACAGACAAATAGACAGATAAACAGACATACATACAGACAGACAGACAAACAGACAGTTAAAGCAAGCAGACAGACAGATAGACAGACAGATAAACAGACAGACAAACAGACAACAGTTAAAGCAAGCGGATAGACATACAGATAACAGACAGACAGACAGATAAACAGACAGACAAACAGACAACAGTTAAAGCAAGCAGATAGACATACAGATAACAGACAGACAGATAGACAGACAGACAGACAGATAGACAGACAGACGACAGTTAAAGCAAGCAGATAGACATACAGATAACAGACAGACAGACAGATAAACAGACAGACAGATAGACAGACAGATAGACAGACAAACAAACAGACAAACAGACAGACAGACAAATCAAATACAGTATCTACAATATCTGTCTAAATCATCTGTGATGAGTTAGTTAGGAAAACCAAACCCAAGCGAATTCTTAGACCACTTGAGAAAAAAGATTCTCATTTCAACTACAGAAATGTAAAAGTAACACCATCATCAAGGTCTCCTCACTGTCTAACAAAGATGAAAGCCTCAGCAAAGTAGACCAGTTGTTTGCTAGATAAATGACTTCTAGTGTTGGTCCTTTTGAGGGCCAGACTATCTTTTAGGTATATTTTCATCTAGTAAGAACTTTACTGTAATTATTGAACTTTATTCTTAGCTTGCTGCTGATGGTTATTGTAGTTATCATTGTTTAAAATATACGTATTGACAGACAGACAGACAGACAGACAGACAAACAGACAGACAGACAGACACAGACAGACAGACAGACAGACAGACAGACGGACAGACAAACAGCTGTTTGATGTCAAAAGTGACAGCAGACAGTCCAGATCGGTAGCTATCTGAAAGGGTTCGGAACTGACATCATCAAAACAAGATGATGCGTGCCAATCTGGTCTTTAGTAAAGCATTTAAAAAACCAAATCTCATCAAGTCTCGTGGAACATCCAGTGTGAATGTGGCAAGTTGGCAGATGAATATCATCTTCTTACATGCAAACATGGAGATGGGCCTGTGTGGCAACACGATGAAACTGTAAATGCATGGAGCACTTGTCTACATGAATTAAAGATTCATCACGAGAAAGAACCTCGACATCATTACTCTGGAAATGAGAATAGACCAGACATAGTTGTGTATGACTCTGGGTGTAGCTATGACCTTGACGTAGCCATGGCTCATCCTTTCAGCCAAGACACTTTAAAGCAGGCAGCTTTAGAGAAAGGTTTTGACTTTAAAGCAGGTAGCTTTAGAGGAAGGTTTTGCTGCAGCAAGAAGGGAGGAAAGGAAGATGATCAAAAACAAAAAACAACTTACTGGCAATACATCAAGCCTCAATTTCACTCCTCTGGTATTTGAACATTTTGGAACTTGGGGATCAGAAGCCACCAACTATTTAACAAACTAGCCAGAAGATCAAGAGACATTGAAGGCTATACAAATGAAGCTGACTTTAGAGGTTTTTGGAGGAAAAAATTCTCAATAATATTACAATGATGTAACGGTAAAGTCATCCTCCACAAGCTGACACGTGTCTTCTCTGGAGTAGATGAGAACATACACAATAGAGACTATCAAAGTAGTTTGAATTAAACTAAAGCTGAACTCAGTAGATTGCTTGTATTTAGTGTTAGAATGTAACGTAGAGTTTGTGTTTCAATAAATGAAATTGACAGACAGACAGACAGACATCCACTTTCTCAGATTGCAACAGTAAGAAAGGCAGTTCAGTGTCAAACAAATATACAAACCAACTACTAGACATATCATATGCATATATGTCAAACCAGCAAAGCTTACCTCGTATGACTTGGTTACACTGACATCTGGAAAATGATCTGCTATCAGCTTGCCTACATGTTCCTCTTGCTCTCCACTCAATGGAGAGAACAAGCCTGCTACGACGACATTCTTACAAGGATAATCCCCTTGTTGCAGCCGTGTGATGCACGAAATCACTTGCTTGTCATTCACAGGAACAATTTCCTTGCCATCAAATCTGAATCCGCCGTCCAGCAAGTGCAAGGAATGCTTTATCTTGTCAGCAAGATCACTTGGAAAGTCAACAAAAGGAGGCAAAGATATAGAAGCTAAAACACAGAAAATAAAGTAGAGAGTTAAGACTCCTTAAGTCCTATTTTACACCACTTGAAATGTACAGCCTTTATTGATCTGCAACCATAATAATAATAGTAGGCAAATAGACTGACCGACAGACAGGCAAACAGATAAACGGACAAACAGACAGACAGACAGACAGACATCCACTTTTCCAGATTGTGGCGGAGCCTATGCAATCGGTACAACCATGGTTGTACCACTTTTTGGCAGGCCCAGCAGTTGGTTTTGACACAAATGCTGCATGCGGTATTACTGTAGTTAAGATATCTTCGCAAACTACTTGCTGTAATTAAAGCTGTGAACATGTGGCTTGTACAATCTGATAGTCCTGAGTCCTGCCAATGTTGCTGTTTATGACTGAAAGTTTTATCAATATTTCATAATCATGTAAACACTACTCCAATTACTCTCCCATATTGTGAAAGGTATATACGTCATAGTATACACTCTCACTCGTACTAGTAGGCGTGGCTTCCAAAAATTTACCTAAACATCATACTACAGTGGCACAATTTGTTTGCTATAAGTGACCAATACAAATCATGAACAAATATTTAGTAAAATTTATTCACAAGTCTTCCATTTATTTAATTTAAAAGTTATTACAATTTTTTTTAAATTTTGTAAATTATTTTGTAAAATCTTGCTTAAATTTTGTTCAAATTTTTAATCTAAAATTTTAAAATTCCTGTAAAATATCATGCAATCATCATGATTTTAATTGAGAAACAAATAATAAATAAATAAATAAATAAAATAAGTAAAAATAGAAATAAATAAATAATAAATAAATAAATAAAATAAAATAAAAGTAAAAATAGAAATAAATAAATAATAAATAAATAATAAATAAATAAATAAAATAAAATAAAAATTTAAAACTAAAAATAGAAATAAATAAATAAAAAATAAATAAATAAAATATAAAATATAAAAATTAAAAATAGAAATAAATAAATAATAAATAATTTAAAAATAAATAAAAAATAAATAATAAATAAATAAAATAAATAAAAAATATAAAAATCTTTAATTGTTCAAAACCACGTGACTCTACAGTTCTTTCTCACCCAAATCGTGTACAAGTATCATTAATCTGAGAGCAGCTCCCGACGCAAACTTTATCTAAAAATCTTATGACAAGATGTAAGGCCACGTGCTGCTCACCTGGGCCACACAATCTGATTGTAGCGACACGTGCCAACGACTTCCGCTGCACGACTGCGTTGACGAAATGCGTTGTACCAATGTTGACTCGCGCAACGTGAGCAGCAATGTCAGACACACTTTCTCCCGTCAATCTGCTTGCGTCTTTCAGAGCTTCATCGAGAGATGAGTGAACACCAGACGTCACGTTCTTGCTTGTCGGACGCTTGCACGAACCAATCACTTCGGACGCTCTCAACACAACGCAGTCTGTGTTCGTGCCTCCCACGTCCAAACCAATCGTATAACGACGAACAGGCATTAGCGGAAAATGTCGTTGCAGCGAACTAAAATTGATAAATGATGTAGCGCTTCACAGCGGTCTGGTATTCGAGGTCTTAACGCGCGTTAAAATTGTAATAGAAGTGTCACAGTTCGACTTAAACGTGGATTGCACGTGGAAGCAGATTGCTTTGCCTCGAGTTGAGAGCACTAAAGTTGCCAGCAGTTTGTTTAGCAGGCGCAAACAGACTTAGCCGTTTGTATTCTAATGCAAGCTAAACACACAACCTGGAACCTGGAACCTGTCAAACCTGGAGACCCCATAGACATCCTTTCTCGTTACATAAATATATTGTTATTAATAAATATAAAATTAATAACAATAAAAAACAAAATTGCAGTTTGAATCAAATGCATTCGATTCGAACTGCAAGTAACAATCGACTGCATTACAAATCGATGGGTATGGTATCCTCAGAAAAAAATTAACTAATTTGTCAGCAGAAAGAGAAGTCATCCAAATGTATCCAAGAGTCTACAGCAAACACTTCTTCTAATAATAAACTTTAAAAGCAACAAACAGACGAGACGTCATTGAGTTACAGTAGCTCAAATATGTTAATGTAAGTATCAAAATACTAAAATACAACATAATGAATTTCAAAGCATCTATGTCTGTGAATTGACTGATTTGTATGCAAAGTCAATCAAAATTATTGAATGATCAAGAGAAAAATACAAGCTGTATGACATTAATATTAATTTGCTATTGTAATCTCAACAATTACCCACAACAAATGGCCAGTTTATTGGAGACCGAGATCTATCTTGAGCTGATCAAGTTTCTGATATAATATATCCTGCATAGCATCAACACGTCACAAATGCATCATTTAATTAACATGTATGCTTGTTGGTACTTCATCTAAGTCGGCTTTTCTTCTCTCAACATGAGACTTAAAGACTAATTGTAAAGCTCTACACAGTCAACGTATTGCCACACTAATACATTCATACACTCGTGACTGACTCACTGATCACTATAGACACCTCTTGTTAGAATGTCGGATGTGACTTCTGATACAAATTGTAAATACTGAAGTTCTCGTTCTCTGAAATACATAAACTGGTACAGCATATTGCATGAATATTGCTTGTGACTGTAACTAACTCTGCTGCTCTCTTCTGACTTTTCTCAGCCATTGCTTGTTTGTGTAGCAATAAAACAGGCTGCACGCTGAGAAACAACAAACCATCACAACAAACAACAAACAAACTACAGGACTACAGAATGCAATGAATAACTAAGTGTAGTGTCATAGACCAGATATAAACAAAAAGTACTTTAGCAGGGCTGGCGGAGCAGGGTGGGCTAGGTGGGCTAGGTGGGCCATGGGCTAACCAACTTTTGAAAATAAGACTTCTGCCGAGCTTTGACGAGAAGTTCCGGAAATATTGGTGCAAGTGATAAAATAAATTAGCTACTTTACGTTTGCTGTGGGTGGGGCTTGCACAAGACCTGGCCCACCCAACATCTGGAGTACGTGCTCCACCAACCCTGTTTAGGCAAAAAATTCAGTTTTTACTACTTTAATACGGGCAGTACAACATACACAACAAACAAGAAAGATAAGCACAACACAATGTCTGTGATGTTAGCACTGCAAACTAACATCATCCATCATACACTCTTGCACACACATTGATATCTGTCATGTTTACATAATATGATATCAAGTACAGTACAAACCTGGATAGACTAAGACTGATCAAGTCGTGTTCACATGTAGAGCCAATTGAGACAGCAAGTTCCTGTTGCTCGTGTAACATATCAGCGTGAGAATTAGCAGATTCATTTTGATGTCTAGATCCTTGTTTATTGTGTAAACTATCATTATTTCCCAACACACTGCTCGTATGTCTACGATTGTCATCGGTTTGAAAAACGTGTTTTTCAGTAGACTCCACACCATCTGTCCTATCAAGTTTTCTAATATCTTGTTTCGCTCGTACGTCTCCTCTCTCCCTTCGCTTCTGAGAGGAACGTTGTAAGCTCATTTGTACTCCTACAGGTATTGCTCCCATATAATCTCTAACAGCTGTTCCACTAGGTTTCCATGCAAGTGTACGTCGTTGTGATGCTTCAACACATTGATGTCTGTCATTAGATTTCAGTACATATCTCTCTTTCAACCTGTGTGGATATCTCTGACTGCTTGTCGTATTAGATACAACCCTCGGTGAATCCACACATTGCAGACCATCTGACAAAGACAGTGACATGTTGCTCTGACTATGCAATGCTGTTGAACTGAGAGACTGTCTATCAACAGATGACTCTCTCACAAATGATGGGTGAGGACCAAAACGTTGAACCATATTTAGTTTGTCAACTTCGTCTACATTTGACGTATCATGACCATTCACTGGTTGGTCCAAGTCTAAACCATCCAAAGACAACGTCTAGACAACAACAATAAAACAACACACATTTCTGATGTGTACAGATGATGTGGCTTACTGATCCAATACGAGATTCTTGTAAAGCTGTTCGAGCTCTAGTCTCATTATGTTGTTTTCTTGTCTTGTTTCTAACTACCAACCATGAACAATACGTAAATTTAAAGAGTTGTCTTTTAACAGTTTATATTACTATGTAGTTATGTATCTCAACTACTGTATATATCTGACTCAACTGTGCATGTACGTTTAAAACAATCTAAAAGATGACACATGAAAGCAAACTGAATGGTACACAACTTGAGCGTATACTAAACCCAGTCCAACTTTGCAAATATGGTTTAAAAATTAATGGACAGACAGAGAGAAAGACAAACAGACAGACACACAGACAGACACACACACACACAGACAGATACACACACAGACAGATACACAGACAGACAGACACACAGACACATAGACATTGATCCCTTTAGTTTAGTTTATAATAGTTAGTTGTTATAGTTGTTGTTCAAAGGATGCAAGCATTTAGTGATTTATTGTATCTATTATAGTTCATATTTGAAAAATATATGACAGACAAACAGACACACAGACAGACAGACAGATTGTTTTATTGATTTTAAACTTTAATAAAAATAGCAAATCTTCAAAAGTAAACAAATCCACCTCAGTCCATTACTCTGTTCATCAATTCAGACAGACAGACAGACAGACAGACAGACACACAGACAGACACACAGACAGACACACAGACAGTGTTAGAAATGTAACATAGAGTTTGTGTTTCAATAAATAAACTTGACAGACAGACAGACAGACATTCTCTCAACAGATGACGATAAAAGGAAGAACAGCAGAGAGTTCAAGACGTACTGGCATCGTTGTTTGTCTATAGCATTGCAAAGATGCAATGCTAATGTGATTAGTAGGAAATTAGGAAGAGCAGGACAGTTTAAAAACTCTCTGAACATTGATAAAGCATTTGTTAATTATAAGTAGTTGGGTTTTGTTGTGTGGCCCATTGTGAGCATTTGGACTGGTGTTTGGACAATTAGACTGTAATAATGCTGATGTATGAAAATATATGTATTGACAGACAGAGAGACAGACAGAGAGACAGACATGAGAAAGAAAAACATCCTGGTGGGTTGTCTGTGAGAGTGGTTCCACTAGTCTTGGAACACTTTGGAAGATGGGGCAAGAAGGCAGAGACCTATTTAGATGGCTTGTCAAAACGATCAAAGGATGACTTTGGAAAATCAAACAGGACAGAGTTTAAAGACTATTGGCGTTAAAGAATTGCCATTTAATTGCAACGTTGCAATACCAACGTACTTCTGAAGAAAATCAGTAATGCCTTGTTGGGACAGGCCAAGTGCCCAGACTCGTAGATGTTCTATAGAAAAGGGATCACATGATCCCTTTTAACCAATTAGTAGTTAAATATATATTGTATTTAGTTGTTAGTTGTTTTCTCTTGCTTTTATTGTCATAGGACAAACGTAGTTAGCCATTTGCTATTGTATCCTAATTCAAATATGAAAAATGTATGCAGACAGACAGACAGACAGAAAGAAAGACAGACAGACAGACAGACAGACAGACAGACAGAAAGAAAGACAGACAGACAGACAGACAGACAGAAAGACAGACAGACAGAAAGACAGACAACAATCATATTGGGGATTCCCATAGGTCATCAACACTACGTCACCAAGACTTGTTTGGGATTTGCTAAAGGAGGACAAGGTCTATGTGACAAGCTTGCTTCCTTGGATGACCCCCAGTCTGGTATGCTAATTCTACGCTATTGCAACACGAATCGAATAAATCACCTTGCTCGCTCAGTGTATCCCACTCTGCTGAAACCTGCTACCAGGTTCTATGATAAGCTAACGAAGGCAACTTTCCGGCAATTGGTCTGTTGCCACGATATAGGAGAGCAACAGTGGCTGCAAGCAACATTGCCAATCCGGAACGGTGGGTTTGGCATGTCCTCTATGGTGTCAACGTGTCCAATTGCGTTCATATCAAGTCGGGCCCGTTCTCTAGCTCACCTCCCTCAATCATTTGGTGATCTTACAGACTTAGTCAAAAATATCTCCCGTGCAGTCCAACATCCAGGTCACAACGGATCAATTGCCTCTCACCTTTTGCAGGCCTGCCAGGAAATAAGAGCCTCGTTGAACTTATCAACAACCCGAAAAAGCTACAGCAAAAGCTAAAATTGGAGCAAACGGATCAAATTGTGTCCTCTATTCTCTCAAACCCACTATCTCAGCTCTCAGCTGCTTGGTTCAGGTCGCTACAGGGACTTGGAGCAGGTGCATGGCTTGACTCAATACCTTCTTCTGCAAAGCTTGCATTAAAACCCAGTGATTTTCGCTTAGCAATACGCATGAGGTTGGGTCTTGAAATGCCCCTCGGTTCTGTTGTCCCTATATGCGAATGTGGCAAAGACATTGATAAAGACGGCTATCACCTTCTCACATGTAAGACCGGTGGTGGGCCAATATGGACTCATGAGACATTGACTAGTGTTTGGAGCAGCTGTCTACAGCATTTGAAGACGTCCCATCAGCGAGAACTGAGGAATCTTTATGTTAATAGTGACGGCCGCCCCGACATCGTTGTCTTTGACGCTCAACAGGGTTGTGACATTGAGCTGGACATCTCGGTGGTCCACCCATGGGCACTACATGTGATGTCTCGAGCAGCTCAGGAAGACGGCGCGGCCGAAGCTACCCGCGAGGTCAAGAAATCAGAGAAATATGCTAAAGAAAGGGATGTCTGGGGCCTCCCCTCCAACTGCATCCCATTAGTGTTCGAACACTTTGGACGTTGGGGCTCAGAGGCAGCTCAATTCCTGCACCGCCTGTCACTTCAGTCTATAGACACTTCAGTCTATAGACGAAGACGGAAGAAAGAACAGTCGTGATTTTAAGTCATTCTGGCATAGATGAATGTCGGTAGCTTTGCAAAGATGTAATGCTAGCGTCATCAGCAGAAAGTTAGCAAGGCTGGGACATTCTAAGATCTTTACAGTTGACAGTTCATTTGCACGTAGTTAAATTATGGCGTCGGCCGTTTGGGTCAGACTAGAATGTAATAGTGTTGTTCTTTGAAAATATATGTATTGACAGACAGACAGGCAGACAGACAGACAGACGGACAGACAGACAGACAGACGGACAGACAGACATTGGGATGATCTCTCACATGATGGCATTTAATTAATTTACACGTACAATCCATGTCATCATTAATATCTAGCATTTACTAATTCACTACGGAATGAATGACAAGATGGCTGACGTACGTTTAATGTGTGACGACATAGAGTTGGGCTCCGCCGTGTCCACCGCCGCTGAATCAATAAAAATCAACGCAATCGTAGTGTGAACATGAACTCAACACAAACACGTAGTCGATATCTCACGTCTTGCCGTCTGTATGCGTCTGTAATGAGATTCCATATGCTCTCCGAGCAACTGACGTCCACCCAAAGCAACTTCCGTTGGAACAAATGCTAAATCAAACGCAAAAATTAATCAACAATGTAATTGCCCAGTTAGCCTAGATGCCTCTAACACAAGAGTCTGAATTGGTAGGTAAGTCGACGGGTTATCGCCAAAATACGAGAAATAAACTGTTTGGTTGATGGCGCACTGTCTGTAATAGAAATGTACGTACCACTGCTTTTTAACGCCATGCGGTCTTTGGTGCTTTTCCACGTACGAAGCTTCGGTTTGTTTGTGGTCATAACCATTAGCAGCAGTTTATATCAACTAAAAGTGTAGGGCGTGGCGAGCGGTCGGTTGGTTAGGTAAACACACAGGCAGGCGGTTTGTCTGTATTGTGCATGTGTTGTTCTAGAGATATTTTAGTAATATACTGTGCCCCAGTTGTTATATCTAGTGGTGCGCCATATTTGGTGTTATTGAATCTACACTACAATCATATTTGATTATCAAATTCATACCGGTAATACATGATCATGTTTGGCAATTGTAAACAAAGTTGCTACACTTGAAGATAAATACCTCAGATGTTAACTTGCTCAGCTATTCAATCTAAACAACGTCATTACTAGTTTAATTAAATAATTATTTATTATGTGTCGTGCTCAACCAGATCAGTCTGGTTTGTAAAGTCTATTACAAGTACCGGAAGCAAACCCTGCTTCAGAAGTACTTAGACCATCACGGCTGTCTAGAAAGAAGACATGACTTTACGAAGGATCCGAGTAGATCCCAGAAGCACTGTTTTCTGTAAGTGCTGCAGGTTGTGATGAGAATCGTCACAACCTGCAGCATTATTATAATTAAATAATATTATTTATTATTATTATTTATTATTATTAATGTGTGTCGTGCTCAACCAGATCAGTCTGGTTTGTAAAGTCTATTACAAGTACTGGAAGCAAACCCTGCTTCAGAAGTACTTAGACCATCACGGCTGTTAATATTATTATTAAATTTAAAAAAATTAATATGTCGTGCTCAACCAGATCAGTCTGGTTTGTAGTCTATTACAAGTACCGAAAGCAAACCCTGCTTCAGAAGTACTTAGACCATCACGGCTGTCTAGAAAGCAGACATGACTTTATGAAGAATCCAAGTAGATCCCATATTATTATTAATTAATTAAACTAGAACTATCATTTTATTATAACAAGTGACATGTGTAGTATTTGTGACTAATTACACAGTACAGTACAGCTGCCTTCACTCCTGCTCTACACCAACTGCAACAGATAGTCAGAAACACAACTTCACAAGAATAGCTATGTATTACAAGCAGTGTAATCATATAAACAGCCATGCAGAGTGTGGCTATTCCAGTGTAATATCATTCTAGCTAAGTTAATTAATGGATATAAGTATCGTACTTCCAGCAATGGCCACTAATAGCAAGTCAATTTCGCAATGTTCTTCTCACTCCTAGCAACAGCTCCATCTTTAGAATAGCACATCTGCAACACTAACCTATACATCCTAAGTCTCTACTCTAGACGTCATGTTTGAGGCGTGTTATCATCATCACCAGCCTCATTCATTTCAATTTCAGCATCGTCCAATAAATTTACTGATTCGTCAGTTTTCACTGCTTTTCTATTGGGTATGACGTCATCCACTCTATGTCTCCGATCAGGCAAACTTGCCACACAGCAGAAACACCACGACCTGCCGTTGTCATCACTGTCTTCACTGTTTAGTGACTCTTCAGATCCACGCTCACTCCACTCATCCTCATCTCTCACAGGAGGTCCAGCAAACGGTCTGAATGAGTCTTCACTGACGTCGAGGGGTCCGCCTACCGTTTGATCTGTAGACTGAATGGAGTCTTGTTGACTGCGAACTCTCGTCATCTCGCGAACCATTTGACGGCCGACTTTTCGATCATTCGTATCTCTAAATTTTAGAGCATTCAGTCGGCGTTCTGCCGCGTAAAAACGTCATTTTCTGAGTGCAATCTCTACAGTAGCGAGAGAAACTCGTCGACATCTTACCAAGAGTTTCAAGCGGCATTTCACCGCCTCTTTGTACATCTGGCGGGTCTGGGAGCAATACCGAACCAGAAGCGACAAAATCATTATCAAACGACATACCGCGATATCCGGGCATTGCTCAAGATAGACAATGGTCTGGACTGCAAGGAACTCACGAGTGATTGGTGCATGTTGAATGGGTAGTTTCAACGTTAATATACGGTGTATTGCAATTTTTACTGTACTACCAATCTAGAGAGAAAGAAATACTGGTAGAGGTCCACATACATGCCCACATAGACAACACTGTTTGACAAAAATTCAAAGCTAACAGAAGCATTCTTGATTTTTCTAAAATTTTGATATAAAAAGCAACAGTGTTGAAAAAGAAGAACAATCATGTAATTAAAAATGATCATATATCGTTGTATGGACATGTGTATACGTATTTATGACTGTACATTATCTTAGTCACAAACTAACTGAACATGTTTAATTAGTCCTGTTATGGTCTGTAATGTCTGCTCAGCGTGATGGCTATTTGTAGCAATAAAATGTATCGCTGCGCACAGACACACACACACACACACACACACACACACACACACACACACACACACACACACACACACACACACACATTCATTCATTCATTCATTCATTCATTCATTCATTGTCCGCTACTCGTGTACAAGTTCACGACTTCTCTACTGATTAGAATTCAACCATCGCTTGTGTGCTTGTTCATGTGCATAGAGACCAATATGAGAATGACAATCGCGATGACAGATGGCGCACACATATTGACTTGTAATTACTCCTTGAGCCATTTGCTGGTGTATGTGTCGTCGTTCTTCTAATTTTCTATTCTCTCATCCTCAAATTTCTTCAGACCAGATGACACTTTCTTCCTCCAAACCAAACGATCAGACGCTAGTGACTCCCAATTGTCCTGATTGATGCCCACATTCTGCAGATGATGACGCAGCATGTCTTTATATCTAAGTTTTTGGCCACCAGTTCTTCTCTTGGCATTTAACAACTGTCCATAGAACACTTGCGTTGGTAGCCTTCTGTCATTCATTCTTGTGACATGACCAACCCATTGTAGTTGTTGTTTTGTTATCATACATTCAATCCCTGTCATACCAGATCATTTCAGAACCTCACTATTTGTCACTCTTTCACTCCAATGAATTCGCAAGATACGACGCAGACTACGAAGATGGAATTTTTCAAGTTCTTTAATGTTTTTCCGGTAAAGCGTCCATGATTGTGACCCATATAAAAGAGTTGTAAGAATGACTGCCTTGTATACTTTGATTTTAGCTTTTACTTTGATACCTCTTTGACTCCACAGCCTCTTTGAAGTGCACCATATGATCTGTTTGCTTTTTGCAAGCGTGTAGCAATGTCATTATTTATGGTGCAATCATCAGAGATGACACTACCAAGATAAGAAAATGTAGATACTTTCTTTAATGCTTCTCCAGAAACAAAGATATCATTCATCAGCTGTTGTTTCTGCTCCTGGAGCAGGTTGAAACACACACACACACACACACACACACACACACACACACACACACACACACACACACACACACACACGCACGCACGCACGCACACACGCACACACACACACACACACACACAGACAACACACCACAACACACCACATCACAACACAACACAACACAACACACCACACCACACCACACCACAACACACCACACCACACCACACCACACCACACCACACCACACCACACCACACCACACCACACCACACCACACCACACCACACCACACCACACCACACCACACCACACCACACCACACCACACCGAACCACACCACACCCCACCACACCACACTTCATCACACCACACCCCATCTGGCATCACGCCTAGCAAATAAAACAACACTTACAGTGATGCTTCAGATGTCTGTTCTCAATGTCAAAACCACATGCGTTACTTAATCTGCAATACCAATTCAATAACTGCTATTAATTAATGAAAAAAGTAAAACAGTTTTGCTGTGTAGAAAACTAAAATTATTCAGACTAGCAAAAATACTTGATTTGCCATTTGTTTGTTGATAATTAATTTTCTGAAAGGTTGGGGAACTGAACAGATGAACCACCACTGCCATCACTGCACAAACAGATATACAACATTTCAATGTTTTTGTCTAATTAACCATCAGATCAAGTACATTACAGTACCAGTCTTCCAAATGAACCAATGACAAAGTATTCACGTCAAATGTGCAGAGAGGCTCACCAATAATACCAAGTCTGCTTGGAAAACTGCATAGAAAAATACATTGATTCTAAATTCTAAATGCTTTTAGACTATATTGTGTGGTGTGGTGTGGTGGTGGTGGTGGTGGTGGTGGTGGTGGTGGTGGTGGTGTGTGTGTGTGTGTGTGTGTGTGTGTGTGTGTGTGTGTGTGTGTGTGTGTGTGTGTGTGTGTGTGTGTGTGCGAGTATGTGTGTGTGTGTGTGTGTGTGTGTGTGTGTGTGTGTGTGTGTGTGTGTGTGTGTGCTCACTATATATAATCACGTGTTTAAGTCCAATTACTATACCTTGGTCGTTGTTCTCTTGATGGCAAAGAAGGCGGGCTGCAGAACAACAGCAACAAATGCCAAAACAACAACAACAACAACAACAACAGTAATTTAATAATAATACCATACAGTAACAGTGAGTAGTTACAACCAACTATGTTGTACAACAGCAATGACACATAGTGACAACTATTCCAATAACACTATACGTAGGTACAAGTTTTACTTGCAAACTAACAGTCTCTAAGTATTGTAGCTTACCATGAACGAGAACGCTTCTGTCTTTCTAGATAGCTAGAAAATAGCCAAGCAGCTGCTTCCTTTGTTGTTGGCAGAACAGAGGCAAGAATGGGTGTATGACCACTAGAATAAGAAACATTGCTGGTAATGTTAGTATCAACTTGTGTTGAATAGATTGTACCCTGCATTATGGCTCTGTAGTATGATTTCCAGAGTAAACAACCATACACAAAATACACAGACAGTCACACAGAGACACAGAGATACAGCAAAACAGCGAAATAGGCAGATCTAAACAGACAAACAAACCGACAGATAGATAGATAGATCAACAGCCAGACAGGCACACACACACACACACACACACACACACACGTGCACACACACACACACACACACACACACACACACACACACACACACACACACACACAAGCAAGGCATACCTGATCAGAGCACAATACCGGCGTCTAAGTAAAAATACACAAATGATTAAAAACTGAATTAACTTTCCTAAATCAGAGCTTTATGTACTTTTCTTTTTTGGAACTGTTGTATGGTCTTAGAAAAGGTGCTACATATAAAACAGATACATAATTTAAAATTATTTCAGTTGCACTTGAAAGTCAATAAACAAACATCGAGAGCTCCACGGAATGTCCTCATTGTCTTCCCAGGAACTGCTTCCACACAGACGCTTTTGAACGTTAAACAAATCTGAGCGAAAGATTCTGCAGAAAGGAAAGGACAAACTGCCTAACGAATGGAAAAAAGAAAAGAAAATAGAGCACCTGCCCAACTCTTCACATATCCATTGCCAGTGTTGTTGTCTAAATGTAAGCCATGTTGCCAAGACAAGAAATTCATAGATAGCCTGACAAAATAGGAATAAGCAACAATATTAAGTGGTGTGTGTGTGTGTGTGTGTGTGTGTGTGTGTGTGTGTGTGTGTGTGTGTGTGTGTGTGTGTGTGTGTGTGTGTGTGTGTGTGTGTGTTTGCACAGTAGTTCACCTCATACAGAGTTCTGTCAGCACGCGTTTTTGACGTTCTCCATCTAGCAAACACAACTCAAGTAGCACCAACATATCATCCAACATTGAAGTAGAGAAAGACTTAATTAAGTGAGACCAACATTCTCATATTCTCCGCAGTAGCTGCTTTGAGCAGAGAACATAAGAACAATCTGGGCATGGCATTAATTGTTTAATTAATTAACTGCCAATACAATAGTTGTTCACATATGAACTAGATCTAGAGTAAAGCTACTGACTTTCCAGTTTCTGTGTGATGATATGCAGGAATTTCAAATCCGAGGACAAGCATACAATATTTCTCTCCGAGAAGTCTATGCTTGATCTCTTTGTCTGCTCTACCATCGATAATGGCCATCTTATCCTCAATTGCTGTAACCATGCTGAACAGAAACATCATCATCCATTACATGTACGTACACACACACACACACACACACACACACACACACACACACACACACACACACACACACACACACACACACACACACAGCTACATGTTGTACTTCTCTTTCTTTTGCTGCAATTCCTTCTTTTCCAGTACTTTCAACTTTAGAAAGCTGTCAATGTATATTAACGTTGACCGCAACATGTCATCAAACTGAGTTTTGCTAACAAAAAATTTACATAAATTTCCTATAATAAATTTCAGTAATTTTCCACCCACTTGATAAGATCTTCAAATTTTAATGGCAACGACTTTTTCCTACGTCTACATCTAGTGCTTAATCTTGACAAAGCCACAGCTACGAAACAACCCTTAATTATTATAACATAATTAATCCACAAGTACAGAGTGTAAGTATGTGCATTACAAACATTAAGAAGTTATACGAATATAAATTCATTGCATATTAACTTTATGAGTAGAAAACAAGAAGATACTAAACTTTGTGCTCAGAAAGTCTTGCATACGTATATGGCTTTTGATCTCGTATTCACACAACCAAGATTAGAAAGACTTAGAATGTGGTAGTTAAGCATTCGCGCTTGTCTGTACCTGCAATAACCAGTAAATCAATTATGTAAACTAAACTATGTAATTACAGTCTTTTGTCTCTTCGGAGGCAGGCATTGTGAAGACAAAAGAAACTCCTGTGTCTACCACTAAATTTGAACATCTAGCACTAGCTCCTGGTGACAATACAAATCCCGGATAATCGATTCCCCTTATAACAAAGTCACGTCTCGCCATGCCTGTTGGACGTCGTCAGTTCCAAGACATTGTTGCCGTTGTATGAAACAAATGTAGTGAATGTGGCAACTATTCGACGCAAGTACACTGTACATATATATATATATATATATATATATATATATATATATATATATATATATATATATATATATGGGTAGCCTCAAAGTTCCAGACCGTCTCCCAAAAGAAATGAGACGGTCTGGATCTACTTCTGATCAAACCGAGTTCGGAAGAGATCCGAGTCAGCCAATCAGCAAGCTGCAGTCACTAAACGTCAAGAGTTCTGTAATGACATGTGCAGCTTCTGGCAAAGGCGTGTTCGACATTGCCAGTTTGTAATTGATTGCATGCATGCGCGTCTTCCGTATACTTCAGAACTCGGTTTTGAGACGGTCTGGAACTTCGAGGCTAGTTTAGAACCAAATACTAAAAATATCTTGCTCTTATCGATGTCACTAGTACTATACCACACGCTCTGTGCATACTGTCCGAGGGCAGGAATGAGCAGTTTCAATTCGGTGGAGATCTGATGCGCCGTTTTAGAGAAATTCGCGTGCGAGTGAAGGCAGGTTCGATCAACAAAAAATCGCGTTGTCCCAAGAGAATTATGGAAGACAACGACACCTTCACTGTCGAGGTCAATCGATTCGGCGTGCGCAAGCAAAATTTGGTGGCGCTGTGACTCGCTGTTAGGGAGATACGCGAGTACATAGAAACACACAGACACAGCTCTCCCTTTACGAGCTCTCGTATAGCTATACATGTATCTAGAGATTGACCTGATTTGCTTCGCTCATTCTCTGTTGCAAGAATTAACAAACTGCATGAACATTACTGTATGTTATTGTTAGAACCATAAACAAAGGGTTTGCTAAATTGAATTACCTCAGCCATACATGTGATAAGTACAATCTGAAGTTGCACACGTTCATACACTTGTGCAACACCCCCTCTACAACAACATGTAGCCATGCACAAAGTAGCTGATTTGGCACCCACACAATCAAACTCATTGCATGCACTCAACTACCAATAATGTACACACACTGCACCACAGCTAGTGATTGAAAATGAGTGATATATATGCCATACACACCTTTGATATGATCAAGTGTTACTTTCGTTGCTGGTTGTTTAGCTTCTTCCTTGGCGTCGTTTCTTTGAGTCTGACTCTCTGTTGATCTATTATGGCCTCCACCATGCTCCAGTTTAGTTACATTTGCCACGTTTGTTGCAAGCTGTTGTACTTCTTCATTCGCACGAGTTTTTTGAGTTTGACTCTCCTTTCGTCTAGGTTGGCCATCACCGTGTGCAAGTTTGCTGACAATTCTCAATCTTGAATCATTGGTGGACTTTGCAAACTGGCTGGCTAACACCTGAGCAAATTGTTTGGTATGATCTGGATGCCCAAATGGAACACAGCTAGGAAGCCAAGGCATGTACTCAAACATTTCTCTAACAGACATGACGACGATTTATAGATGTTGTTCTCTTCAAATGCAGGAAAAGTAGCAAACAGGTTTTACCTTTTGCGATTCTTCTCTGGCTCTTGGTATCTGAGATGCATGTGAACGGCAGTTCCTGTTGACATTGTGTCTGAAAGTTCTAATCGTTTCAATATGGCACTACAAAAAAGCAAGTATCAGTATCAGTGCAAACAGAAATGCAAAGACAATCGAGTAAGTTGTAAGTTGATGTAAAGGTTTGGACACACTTGCATACAATTTGCAACACATCACCACCGCCACCACCACTGCCACCACCACCACCACCACCACCATTACCACAAGCACTGCCGCAACCACCACCACCACCACCACCACTACCACCACCACCACCATTATTATTATTGTTATCATTAATGTTACTTTAAAACAATTCTTACTGGTTTGGTTTAAACTCGAGATCCTGAAGTGAATCTCGCCACTCCCAAATGCCGAAGCTTGCCAGATCGTTTGTATCTTGCTGCATCTTCACTATTTAGACATTAAAAAATTATATTATTATCATTTAGATTAATTATATTATTAATTAATTAATTAATTAATTAATTAACATTAACAACTACAGCTAATACACAACACATACAAAGTGTGTACACATTTCTACGTCCACAACACACAAGGTGCGAACCCTAGACGTTTTCCTAAAACGACAACCTAAAGTGACGTATAATTCAGCCAAAATAGCGTCACTCTACAAGCTAAGTATAGCTAATTAGAAAATGCGACATTTTGCAAAGTCACTTTGATTTGCAACATGTACAGCATGCAGACATCAAGCAACTCACCCTTTTAGTTCTCAATGCAATTCATGGAAATTATTGTGGTAATCGAGCCGTTCAAGCTCCGGTCGCTACGAAAGGCAAACAAACGTTTCCTGTACACAAACCACGCCCACTTGCGCTGTTACGCCTGCGCAGTATGTATTGACCAAAATGCCTTTGAATGTGATACGTGGGCTGATGCGAGGAGCTAAACGAGGCAATCTGACGTCTAAAAGAGGCAACAGGCTATTCTACAAAGGTCTTGATTTGTTAGGAAAATGAGTAGGTCTAGGGATGGTGATTGTGTTGCTTGTGTTGAGGTCGTGGTGCCAAGTCGACGGGATTTCACACTAAGAAAGGTGACCTCTGCTTGTTCTTGTGTTTGTCGAGATCTGCGCGCGTGTCACTCTGCATTCATCGGTTGTCGAGATTGTATCCGGGCTCTTCACCGGCTCCATCGTTCCCCGGATATATTTCTATATGAAAACATCCGGGGAACGAAAGGGGGTAAAGAGACTGGCTCGAGTCTAGTGTTTGTCCGTGCGTCTGACGTTCTTTCCTACGTGTTTGTCATTCATTGTTCTGTCGGATGTAAAAATCATTGCTAGGATACCCTTGTCATAGCAACAAAAATTTTGTCACTATTATGGAACCGATAATTCCTCTAGGAAATTTAGGGTTAGGGGATGAGGGTGAGGGTTAGGGTTAGCGACAATTTTATAGAGTTTTGTCTGTCACTGTTATGTCTTTTTCATCTGATTGATGGATTGTTGGATGACTATATGATGACCATATTATCATTAATGCTTGTTCATTAGGTAGTTACATTGTACAGCAACATAAGGTGCCGCAGTTTATTGTTCCAGACCTGACAGGGTTTCAGGCAAGTGTCGAGCAGTTGATCCAGCGTTCTCAGTCATACTAACCTGTTGTGTTGTCTTCCTTATAGTTAAAGCCTTATGTGTCTCATAAAACACCCAAAGTTTTGAATCCTCCTCTTACTGTAGACGAGTTGAAGTCACACATACGACCCACTCAAACAGCAGACACAACAGACGAATAGCAGAGTATATTATAATGTAATCGAATACCGTACGTCTCTGATATGAAAAATAAAGATATAACACATTGTCTTTCCAATTCGTCCAACATTGTATATTCTCTACTTGAAACTGGGCTGCTTGGTAGCTGCAGAGTAGAGGTGGCACAAGTATGCAAGTATGTATGTAAACACTAATTGGTCACTTGTTCATTCAGCGTGTTCATTCAGCGTCTCCCTTTGCTGCCAGTTTCTTTCCTACTAACTCCAGAAGAGCGTCTGAGTATTGCTCCAGTAATACGTTTGTGTGACTATCTACAGCCATGCTGGCTGCTGTTTGTCTGCTGCTTGATTGATCGTTCACGTCTCTTAGCATGTCTTCTAATGACTTGACGATTTGTCCTCCTCCCGGTTTCTCTCGCCATTCGGTCAGTAGTGTGTGTGATCGTTGCAGTAAGTGTCTCATTTGGTTGTGAATGTCTCTAATCTCCTTCTCCACGTCGTCTGTTTGGAGAGCTTGTGTTGATGTCGCATCGCTGCTGGACTCAACAGGTAACACAGTTGCAGCACCAATCGCACCTTCCTGCACAACCTGCTCTTGATCTGGTTGTTGTTGTTGTGGTGGTGGTTGTGGTGGTGGTTGATTGGCCTTCGCTGCTCGACGTGCAGCTCTTGCTTCTTGCGCTCTCTGTGGCAACTGCTGGTTTCAATGATACAAAAACTGTGAGTAACCATCTACCTTTGATTGTGTTACAAGAACAGGAGATTCAGCCGGTTGTTCAGGTAAAACGCGATGTTTCCTTTTCTACAACAGTGTTCAATAATTCAGGCTTATATGTATGGCTGCATACTTGTGTGTGTGTGTGTGTGTGTGTGTGTGTGTGTGTGTGTGTGTGTGTGTGTGTGTATGTGTGTGTGTGTGTGTGTGTGTGTATGTGTGTGTGTGTGTGTGTGCACGTGTGTGTGTGTGTGTGTGTGTGTGTGTGTGTGTGTGTGTGTGTGTGTGTGTGTGTGTGTGTGTGTGTGTGTGTGTGTGTGTGTGTGTGTGTGTGTGTGTGTGTACAACAGACATACAGGCGGTGAATCATTTGAGCTTTTGTTTTCTTCTCTTTGATTCTGTTTGGCATCTGCCTTTGATGGAGCCTTCCATCCAAGCTACATAATACAGACAGACACACAGTATTATGTCACACAGAAATGACAGACAGACAGATAGACGAACAAACAGACAGACAGACAGACAGACAGACACACAGACAGAGGCAGACACACAGACAGAGACAGACACACAGACAGACAGACAGACAGAGACAGACATACAGACAGAGACAGACAGGCAGACAGACAGACAGACAGACAGACAGAAACAGACAGCAAGTAATTGATCAGACAGCACTGAGTAATGGTTGCACTCCGCACACATCAAACCACATTACCTCCTCCAGTCTCTTCCTCGTTCTCTTCACTTCTTCAGCCATCGCAGTTTTTCTCTCCTCTATCTGTTCAAAACGTTTCCCTTCAATTTCACAGTATACAACAAAATCTGGCAAACAGACCATGCAATCTGTGTGTAACAACATGCATGCAGTTTCTTCCCACAATTATTATATTTGCAAATGGTTAACTTAATAATCTCACCGACTTCTCTGACACAGTAGCAATACCAACAAATGGCACTGTTGGTGGCCTTCGGTTTTCTGGCTCTGAGACAACACTGACTACTTCCTTTTCTTCTTCTTCTTCTTCTTCTTCTTCTTCTTCTTCTTCTTCTTCTTCTTCTTCTTCTTGTGATTTATCAACAGCCATAGATGCTGGTTTTGTCTCAGTTGGAGTTTGCAATGGTATCTTGTTCACGCAAATATCAGTTTCACTCTTCTCTTCTCCATCAGGTTGTTGCCTACATGAACATACACTTAGTGGTGTTGATAGTACTGGACATATAGTCACATGAATAAATGGATGAGCAGGTATATCAAGTTCAGTGTTATCAGACAGCTATAACCAAGGTACAACTGCCAAATAACAAGAATACACACACACACACACACACACACACACACACACACACACACACACACACACACACACACACACACACACACAATGTCATGTATGTATGTATATATGTAGGTGTGTGTGTGTGTGTGTGTGTGTGTGTGTGTGTGTGTGTGTCAACAGCTGGAGGTGTTTACCCAACAGCTGGAGGTGTTTACCCACCCCAAAGCAACACACCGACTAAGATACTAACATAGTAACATACAAATGCAAATACGACAACAAGTACTACACATTCCAATAAAGTACAAATTAAATATTTTCCAAGTATTATAGATTCTAATAGAAAGTCCCACCGACATCTGTATTTCTCTGGCAATGTTGTAATGCATGCTGTGTAAGCCCCAAACCACTTCTCTCAATCATGATAAAACATTCCAATCACAGACAATGCCTAATTGAGTTGCCCTCATCTTCAAACAATTTACCAAATTAGTCAGAGCCATAGGACACCACACAGCCTGTGCAGCCATGGCTGCTCAGGTTTTCAAGTTGACTTTGGTCTGCATCACAAACTGCCACTTCCGGTCTTGGTGCCAGGTAATTAAATAAGTAATATATTTTCACCTATGGGCACAACCAAAATTCTAAATTCTAGTCGAACTTAGAAGACCATCTCCCATTGGGCTGGCATTCAGTTCACTAGCAACTGGGTAACGAATGCATAGAAACTAAGGCTAGTTATCCGGGTAGTTTTGCAAGGTAACGGTCACTTGACAAGGGTGTTACTTAAGCCACGCCCATGTAACGCGCGCTAGGCTATAACTTAAATTCTGCTCCTACATAACACTAAAGTGCGTTCACGAATTAGAGCGACTGGTGGAATGTAGGGTACACCTTAAGGCGTGGCGTAGTGTTTGTGTAAAGGGATGTTATATTGTCACAGGAGGCAATTAACATCTATGTTTCAGAGCGTATGGTGTCAATGACAAATTAGTTAACTATAGTGTTACGTGAAAGTGTACGTATGAACGTGTTGCCTCTGGCTGCCTCGCTGGCTTGAAACGTGGTTTGCTTCATGATGCAATGGTCTACTAAAACTTGTACTTTTGCTATAGCCCGTGACAACAGACCTGAACGTTTCTAGGCGCTCACTGGTTGTATGTGTCAGTTGTCCCTTCTAGGAACAGCTGTATGTACCAGATACATACACTCATTCACTTCTGGCTCAGAGAAACGTCTGGAAACCACGAGAACTTGACTAATTTGACCATATCAAAACCAAACTGACCAGCATTTAGTGCATTCTTGAGCGTTGATGGCATCACTATGAGGACTCTGACCTCCTCTGACCTGTAGTTATGCTGCACAGCACAACACAGGGATTGCTGGGATTACGATGGAAAACATCAAGCATCTGTGTAGAGAAGGTATAGCAAACGTTACTGTGGAAAAGTGGGCAAACTGCGTGAGGCACGTGCACGTACGTGAGAAGGTGGAAAAGCATTACAGGACAATACACGGTGTGCTAGGCGACGTTGTAGAGCAGATGGTCATTGAATTCGAAGTTCGTCCTGAATCAGAAGATTCGTCGTCGTGTGAAACTGAAAGTTCCAAGGACGAAGAGTAGAAACGGATCCTAGACGCACTCTTTCCTAGCTAACTGACACTCCACCTGGGAAGTTTACTGTGTTGGGTTACTGTTAACAGCCTGCTAGCTATAACAATTATGTACTTAGCTTTATGCAATTAACCCTAATCCCGCCTTTCTCCGCCCCCTAACTCATTAAAATACAGGAAATTGGCTCTACTAACTTCAGTTACGTCTCTGTAGCCCAACGGTGAGTGTAATTAGATCCGGCAAGTGAAGACCTTTCGATTGATACCAATATCCGCCCGGAGGGCAACAGATTCGTCGCACAAATGGCCACATTCCACCAGTCTCTCTAATGCGTGAACGCACTATAGTGCATGTTTTCTCACCTCACTGATACCTTCTTCATGCTTTCTGAAAGAAATTTGGCCGTTAGGCTCCTCCGCGGACTCATCGTTGCCTCTGAGCTCCCCTCATTGTAATGGCCAAACACACGATCGGCTACAGATTCATTCAAACTCTCGAACGTTGTCCGAAACAACTCGTCTTGAACGGCAGCAGCAACGTCTCCAACAATTGGTTCTAGATAAATAACTTAGAAATGATGGAAAAATTTTGCTTGTAGACTCAATGATGTAGTTACTGTCTGGCTCATCAGGAGTCGATGGCTCCGACTCAGCATTCTGTGTTTACAGTAATCTGTTAGGCTGGTTGACTAATGGTTGTAACTTACTTCCTACCTGCTCATCTTCGGTGTCATTGGCATCACTTTGTGAAGAAACTGGTGTAGTCCACACTTCAAAAAAACTAAAAAATGAGAAGTTATAACATGCTGGCAATACAAAATTTAGTTTATTTAATTAATCCAAGAAATTAGTGATTAGCCATGTAGCTGTGTGTGTGTGTGTGTGTGTGTGTGTGTGTGTGTGTGTGTGTGTGTGTGTGTGTGTGTGTGTGTGTGTGTGTGTGTGTGTGTGTGTGTGTGTGTGTGTGTGTCAAAAGCCTCCGACTGCGACAAAGTCCATCAGCCACTGGGGTCCTGGTGGGACTTCAGGTGCCCACATCACAGTTGGCATCTCAGTCAGTGCTCCTGCGAGCACCCGCCCAGGCTTCAGGAGATTGCTTAGCACGGCCCATAGCTCCTACTTAGTGCACAGGAACCCAGCCATCTGGCTGGGGCATTACCGTTTAACGGCAGCTCCTTATCCATTTGCCATTTTTGCCATGTGTGTGTGTGTGTGTGTGTGTGTGTGTGTGTGTGTGTGTGTGTGTGTGTGTGTGTGTGTGTGTGTACATTAGCTTGTATTGTAGATACAAACAGATACTTGTTTAATTAATGTATGTCAACATGCTTTAATTAAGCCATCAGTTTTGTCTATCATGATAATACTTCATCAAAATAAACGACATGTGAATTGTAGACATACCTTGGACCTTCGGCAATTGCATTCTGTGTTGAGAACACCAGACTTGTGTCATCGTCGTCGTCACTCTTGTCTTCCTCACTCGCTTCTTGACACTTCTCCTCCGTTGGCGTTGAGTCTTCTGTTAGTTCAATCATCACTGATGAAGTGTGTGAGTCCGTGTGTGTGTGTGTGTGTGTGTGTGTGTGTGTGTGTGTGTGTGTGTGTGTGTGTGTGTGTGTGTGTGTGTGTGTGTGTGTGTGTGTGTCTCACTGTGCGTGTGTTTGCCAGGTTGGGAGACGACACACACCTGAATGAGGCTCAACTGATGATGATGAGTTACGTTCGGCCAAATTCATCACACACTATCATAGATGTTCACAGAATACGTCGAATAACAACACAATCTTTTGGCATATCAATGCGACTCACTGGTCTCTCTGCCCACTTGGCACGAGACTGCATGTTAGTCTCCTGTTGCTCTTGCTGCTGCTCTCCACGCACCTGGCATAATCAACACCACTTAATTAAGTCTGTTTACAGTCACATTAGCACTTGTACATGCAGACATGGAAACAAATATCTCGTATGACACACTGACAGTCAAACAAACAGACAAACAAACAAACAAATAAACAGACAAACAGACAGACAGATAGGCAGACAGACAAACAGACAGACAAAAAGACAGACAACCAGACATACAAACAGACATACAAAGAAACTAACAGATAAACAAACGACAAACTAACAGACAAACGGGGGTACAGTGGTGGGAAGTACCAACAGTCACGTCTTCCACAGCAGTTGTAGCTGAAATAGGCCAGTGGGAAGTTAGACAAAGTAGCTACTCTGCAAAATCTGACACCAAGAGGGAATATTTGTCACAACATTTCAACCACATAAGCCTTCTTCAGGTGACTATTTAAAATGACTAGTAACAATTTATTAACTAACAGACAAACAGACAGACAAACAGACAAACAAACAGACACACAAACAGACAAACAGACACACAAACAG
>NC_085089.1:8543813-8771313 GCF_963422355.1 Corticium candelabrum
AAGAGTGAAGAAGTATGGGAAATAGTAAGAACTTTACTTCATGATTGCCGTACTTGTTGTGTTTGTTTATTTTCGGTACAGATATGGAAACAGTGAAGTCAAATCATGTTAGTAGATTTGAAATAGACCTAAAATGCTGTATATAATGTTTTCAAATAATAACTGCCTGTGTGTGTGTGTGTGTGTGTGTGTGTGTGTGTGTGTGTGTGTGTGTGTGTGTGTGTGTGTGTGTGTCTGTGTCTGTGTGTGGCCCGTGCATCAAATTTTGAAGAGCTGTGGACCAGAAACTAAACATTTCTTGGAGTGGCCTCAGCCTTAATTAGCTATTACTCTATAAGGTGTAAACTGGTGCATGAACAGTATAGGTGTATGCTTTGATGTGAGTGTTGTCTCATGCATCATCAGTCTACAGTGCTGCACCTTCGCAGCACTGAATTTTGCCAGGCATGGTGTAGGCAAATGCAATCAAATAACAGCCTCTGTCCTAAAGACGGGTCCATGGGTCATTCAACCATTCAAAATTAAAATTAAATTATTATAAAATTTGAATTTTCGATTTTAAATTTGCGGTTTTTTAACGCAAATACTACTTAAGTAATTTTTTCTTTTTTTCCTTTTTTCTTTCTTCTTTTCTTTTTAATTTTTCTTTTTTTGCTGCTCTCGTTTTCTAAATGTTTGATTTTATGAAGCCACGATGCCTATACGAAGAGACACAAGAAAAAGGAAAAACACTAAAAAATTCAAAAAATAGAAAAAGAAAAAAAGAAAAAGATAAGAAGAAAAACGAAAAAAGAGAAAGGACAGAAAAAATTAAATAATATTTGTGCCAAACCCACAAATTCCAAAATAAAAAAATAAAAATTTTAAAATTTAGAATGGACTAATGACCCACAGACCATACCAGCTCCTGGCCAGTCATTCAAACAGAAAGCAGGTTACATTTTTTCCAAAAACAAATAAGTGGCTGCGGCTCTCTTCGGACATTTACAAAACATAGAGAACTTGTAGTAGTCTACTAATGAAGATTGGTGACAACGAGTTCAGCGGCAAGTAGACATGCACTATCTATGCATTGCTTGTCTTTGATTTCCTCGTTACCTTAATGAGTGTTCCCTCATCCGACGTCGAGGCCTTGTAACTGCGTGTCAGCTTGCCACTGTTAATATTGTAGATTCTATAAACCAATTATTGATATTAAATTTGTAAAACATTACCACCTTGCTCCGCTGTGCTACATGTGACTACGCGTCTCTACAGCAGTAAAATCGTACAGAAACCTGACTTTGAAAATTTCCATTCTAACAGCTGTGCTACAGACAGATACAGCAGATGTAGCTGTTTTTGGCTTCTATGACTCTCTTGTAATATGCACAAGTTCTATGATCACTCGTCTGTCATTCAAATGTACAGTGCAGACCACCAACTGTCAAACTGCGTTTTAGTTGGCAATGGTTGAACCACAACTGTACATTTGTCTGGTTTAATTAGACAAAGAATTTGAAGTCACACTGTGAGTGCTGTACAGTACGTGTATCTCTATCAGGGACGTTTACGTGTGACCTCTAAACAAATCTCAAATGTCTGTCTGTCTGTGTGTCCGTCTGTCTGTCTGTGTGTCTGTCTGTGTGCCTGCCTTTCAGTCTGTCTGCCTGTGTGTCTCTCTGTCTCTCTGTGTGTCTGTCTGTCTATCTGTCTGTTTATCTGTGTGTCTGTATGTCTGCCTTTCTATCAGTCTGCCTTTCTGTCTGTTTGTCTGTGTGTCTGTATGTCTGCCTTTCTGTCTGTTTGTCTGTCAGTCTGCTTTTCTGTCTGTCTGTCTGACTGTCTGTCTGACCGTGTCTGTCTGTCTGTGCGTCTGTCTGTCTGTCTGCCTTTCTGTCTGTTTGTCTGTCAATCTGCCTTTCTGTCTGTCTGTCTGCCTGTATTTTACCTTTCATTGTAATAGCCCACAATGCAATTCCATCTAAGAACCACATTACCTGACTTTCCTGTCATGGCAAGCTAGAGCAGCATATTTCCTGTCAATTCACACCACACAATCAATCGTTTACGCCACGAAATCAAACACAACACAATCTCATACCCCGTGGCATCAATCTGCATGTCATAGAGCGTTGACTTCGTACTAACATGATGACTTAGCACAAACTTTGGATCTGCAGCCTGACGCAACAAACATAAGACAAATACAAACAACAACTAGCCACTGGCTGACTGTGGTGAGACTCCGGAATAATATGCTCTTATCTGCCCCACAACTGATCAGATGCATTTGATTCTGCAAAACTAAAATTTTAAATTATTAATATCAACTAGTAATTAAATGCCAACTGTTGTGTGTGTTACATGTGAAGCAGGATGACGTCACAGCGCCTGAGTGATCGTCAATCGTCTGGAGTAATTCGTAGTTGTTGTCTACGTTGAACACGTGGATTAGTCGATCTCGACTTGAAGAGGCCAGATAACATCGACCTGTTGTGCACACATGCAAACACACAAACACAGACACAAACACAATGTTCGTCTGCAGTAGAATGGATGAACAACAAGTCAATGACCAGATGATGGGTGAGAGAAATCGAGTGCGAGAACCTCAGAATCGTGAGCCTCAATCTTAACAACTTGATGCATCAAATTGAGATCATACACTCTAGACATCAAAGCATCAGTATTTTGTTAACTATGGAACATACTAACGTATGTGTTTGAGTCTTACTTGATGTTACCTGCTCTGTCACCACAAGCTAAGTGTTGACCATCAGGACTGACTTTGACGACACGAACGCCAGGCTTTGATTCTCCATCTGGGTCATCGGGAGAAGGCAATTGCTCTGTGTCTGTCAATTGAGGTTAATTGATAGGAAGTTTGTAATTGAAGGTGCTATTGCTTGCTCTGTTGTATTGTTATGAGCACTTGACACACACACACACACACACACACACACACACACACACACACACACACACCCGCACGCACGTGTGTGCGCACACACACACACACATACACACACACACACACACACACACACACACACACACACACACACACACAAGTCAACATTTACTAGATGAAGTCCTTCAAGACCCATTTGTGATTATTTTGCAGAAACTGTGGCTACTGCATGTAGCAGAGTAATTTGGTCCATGTTAACATCCACAATTATTAAAATGTATTAAAATGAAAAACAAACACTCAGGCAGGCAATAGACAAACCGATAGAAATACAAGCAAACAGACAGACAGACAGACAGACAAACAGAGACAGACAGACAGACACATAAACAGACAAACAGACACATAGACAGACATATAAACAGACAGACAAACAGACAGACAGACAGACACATAAACAGACAAACAGACACACACATAGACAGACAGACATATAGACAGACAAACAGACAGACATATAAACAGACAGACAGACAGACAGACAGACAGACAGGCAAAAAAGGCAAACAGATATAACAATCAACAAACAAGCAAATCTACGAACAAAATACATTTAGGAACACTCAATGACTGGCTAAGCTTGGTCTTCTGTAGCACAAACACGCAGCACAAATGGTAGCTCTAAATTATCTGTTATAAAGCAACAACTGTACAGTGTCTGTCGCTTGCATTATTCACCTTTTCTCTCTAATACTGTAGATTCGTCCTCTTTCGTTTCATTGACATAAATGACTCTTTGTAAATCCTAAAAACACAACAAGATCAAACGCATTGTAACAAGCATGAAACTTCATCTTACTTTGCAATATATGTTGGTACTCTCAACAGCTAGAGGTAGAAAGAAACAACACAAGGAAGAATTAGAAAATGGACAAACAAGCAGACAGACAGTAAGGCAGCACACAGACAGACAAGTAGATAAACACACAAACAAACAGCAAATGAACATGCAGACAGACAACAAGTAAATAAACACACAGAAAACAAATGGACAAACTTACAACAGACAGACAGCAGATGGACAAATAGACAGACAGACAGAAAATGGACAAACTTACAAACAGACAGACAGCAAATAGATAAACATACAAACAGACAGACAAACAATAGACAAACATACAAACATATAAACAGGAAATAGACAAACCTACAAACAGAGAAACAAAAATAGACAAACAGACAGACAGTAAATGGACAAACACACAAACAGACAGACAGACAGAGAGACAGACAGACAGACAGAGAGACAGACAGACAGACAGAAAAAGGACAAACATACAAACAGACAGACAGACAGAAAATGGACAAACATACAAACAAATAGACAAACAGAAAATGAACAAACATACAAACAAACAGACAGACAAAAAACGGACAAACATACAAACAAACAGACAGACAGAAATGGGCAAACATACAAACAGACAGACAGACAGAAATGGACAAACATACAAACAGACAGACAGAAAATGGATAAACGTACAGACAGACAAACAGCAGCAGACACGTCACAGAGACACAAAGAAACACACATAGACAGAAAAGTAGACACACAAACAAACAACTGAACGAATATCTTACAATTATCAAGATTCCAGAACATGAGAGTGTCATCAGTTGAACAAGTAATAAATGTCCCGGGTGGCAAAGGACACTTGGAGTCCTCACAGAGCATCGAGCATGTCTAAGGAAAAACGTTTCCAAATGTCAGATATATACAGTCACCATGCTCGTTGTCACATTCGTCCATCATCTCACCTCCACACTCCACACGCAATCCGAATGTGCAAGAAATGACTTCGACTTTGTGACTTGATTCACGTCTTTCACATTCCAAATGTAGAACGAATGATCGGTATATAACACACTCAACTAGAACGTTACATGATAATGAGGTGTAGTTCAGTTGTGGTGGTTGACTGACCAACCCTTTGGTTAGATTCATCGATAGACACAGACAGAACATCAGGAAATGTCTTTTCATCTCCATCCTCAATGTCACTGATGACATACAAACAGATCAAATGTGTGTGTCTGTGTGTGTGTCCATGTGTGTTGTGTGTGTGTGTGTGTGTGTGTGTGTCCACGTGTGTGTGTGTGTGTGTGTGTGTGTGTGTGTGTGTGTGTGTGTGTGTGTGTGTGTGTGTGTGTGTGTGTGTGTAATGTGTGGTGCGATAGCTCAGTTGGAGAGTCATCCTATGGAGTGATTACATCCGGGACCTTGCAGGGTTGCAGGTTCTAGTCACAGTGATGGCGAGTTACGGCATAATTTACTTGGGCAAGAAACTTACACACAATTGCCTCTCTCAACTCAGGAGTATAAATGAGTACCTGATCTTTGACTGGGGTGGCAAAGGCCTCTGACTGCGACGAAGTCCATCAGCCACTGGGGTCCGGGTGGGACTTTGGGTGCCCACACCACAGTTGGCGTCGCAGTTGGTCCTCCTGCAAGCACCTGGCCAGGCTCCAGGAGATTGCTTAGCATGACCCATAGCTCCTGCTTAGTGCACAGGAACCCAGCCATCTGGCTGGGGACATTACCGTTTAATGGCAGCTCCTTATCCAGTTGCCATTTGTGTGTGTGTGTGTGTGTGTGTGTGTGTGTGTGTGTGTGTGTGTGTGTGTGTGTGTGTGTGTGTGTGTGTGTGTGTGTGTGTGTGTCTATTTTCACTCAATTCCATCGCACCACACAGACTCTGCAAAAAACTAAAAATGCAGAACAATCCTTCAACTCTAACTCTTTCTATATGACCTCACCCTTCCTCATATTTCTCCTAATCATTTAGCATTACATTTACCTTCAAATCACCTTCAATTAACTCAATTAACACTAAACCATATTTCTATCACACAGACACATAATGCTCAATCAATCATGCCCTTATCCAGTGCTCCTGTGAGTACCTGGCCGACGCACAGGAGCCCAGCCATAGAACTGTTAATGGCAGCTCCTGATGTTTACCGCTCCTACCCTTAGACCAGACCAATTAACTTAAATCTTTTGATGCTCGGATTCATCACTCCAGTTTGAAACTTGACCAAAATAAAAATAAATTCGCTATGCGCATGCGCAATGACTTGGTAGTATATACATCTTAAGACTTATGTTACATATCAATGACTCCACAAGTGTTAACAGTACATGTGGTGCAGTGAGTGTTACCTCATTCCGCTCGGTATCAGCAACGCAGAGCAATAAAACTGCGCATGCTCAAAATGTCACGTGATCATTACTTTTAAATTTGTTGTTTCGATTGCTTGGTCCAGGTTTCATGTCCAAATATCCGAGCATCAAAGAATTTAGTTGGTCTGGCTTTATCCAGCTTCCACACAATAGAAGCCACAGTCACTACACTTACTAGCGAGTCACAGTCCGTGCAAATGTTATGATAGTAAACCACACTTGAAATTTAGTCACAAATGTAATCTCTAAATTGACTACCAAACATGATCTATCTAGAACATTAATCAATGATTGTAGAGAGCTTACTCTGAGGAAGAAGATGGAATACTAACTCTTAAGGGATGAGGACGAGGCATTGTGCATACAAACTGCAGAGATAGTGGACTGAAAAGTCTGCAATAAAATAAATGCACGTCAATTGCAAGGTACCTTTGCTAACATGTAAACATAAGGCAAACAATACAAGTCAACAAAGCAGGCAAGTAGACAGACAGACAGACAGAGTGACAGACAGACAGACAGACAAATAGACAGACAGACAGAGTGACAGACAGACAGACAGACAGACAGACAAACAGATGGACAGACAGACAGACAGACAAACAAACAGACAAACAGACAGACAAACATAAAGGCAAACAAACCACATACAGACAAACAAACAGACAAACAAACATACAGACACAGACAATAGCCTGTAATAGTGATCATGTTTGAAATATACTACCATTGACAGACAAACAGACTGACTGACAGACAAACAACAAGGCAAACAGACCACATACAAACAAACAGTGCCATCACCTAATAATCCCATTGGAACAGCCACAGATGACGTAATTTTCCGTAGCCGTCACACAAGTCGCTTGTGCTGCTTTCAAGTTCACCTGTCGTTCCAACATCCTCTGACTACTGAATTCAACCAGCTGACCAGACCGAGTAACGCAGAACGTCTTTTGACTTGTGTGACCACGCCCACACGCAACATCCTGAAAACATTGTGTGCGATGTTCACCTAATATCCCCGACCTTCCCTGCAGTGGGTGAGCCATATTGAGCTGACAAGATAGCAACAATACACACCATCCTTACAAACAGGCTGTTCAACATCCTGCAACCGTTCTCACTTGTTTTCCTTTCTTGTCCGTGTCGAAGTACCAAAACTTGACATGACGGTTACCCACAGTGACAAAGTACATTCCGTTGTCGGCAAATGACAGACCGAGAACTTTCGTGGACACTTTGTTTGTGGCAACTTTTGTTCCAGTCTGCAACAGTTGAGCACAATGAGGCTATAGATACAACTGTAGTCTGTCTGTCAGTCAGTCTGGTTGTCTGTCTGTTTGTCCGTCTGTCAGTCAGTCAATCTGTTTGTCTGTCTGTCAGTCAGTCTGTTTGTCTGTCTGTCTATCTGTTTGTCTTGATGTCTGTCCATCTGTCTATCCATCTGTGTTCCAGTTCAATTCACAACAATGTAACTACACACCTTCCATTGCCACAAATTAACCAACATATCGTGGTCAAATCCAACCGACACAAGATATTTCAAGTTTGGTGAAAACGCCTGAATGAAACAAGCTCTATCCATCAATGAATCGACTTATCATATTACACAATAAGATAATAAACTCCACGCACAACACATGATATTCCATGTTGATGACCCATCAGCTCTGATACTTGAATTCCATAATTACTCTCTGTTGCTCCAGCCGACAAATCATAGATCCGAACTGCAGGGTTGTAGCCACTCTGGAAGATGAAGAGATTAGTGCTGCAGTGTTACTTCATCAACAGTCGTTGTACCTCGCCTGTTACCAGAAAGCGTGCACAAGCAGACAGATGGAGACAAGAAATTGGCTTTCTACAGACAAATTTCACTCAAATGACAAAACATTGTTCTGTCAACAAAGTAAGTCAATTAATCAAATCTAGTCACTGTCTGTCTATATGTCTATCTGTCTATATTATGTCTTCAGTCTTTTGTCTGTCTGTCTGTCCGTCTGTCTATCTGTCTTTCTATCTGCCTGTCTGTCTGTCTACATGTCTTTTTGCCAGTCTGTCTATCTGCCTGTCTGTTTCTCGGTCTGCTGTCTTTTGTATCTGCTTGTCTGTCTTTCTATCTGTCTGTCTATCTAGCTGTCCGTCTGTCAATAATATTTTAATATATCATTACTTTTCTATTCTAACAAACTAAAGATATGAGTCCAACTACACAAGCGTGCCACACAATAAAACCGAATTAATTAATCAAACAACTCGACTGAATAATCGTCGGAGTCTTCTACATACCACTCTTGACAATTTCATGCTGATGGACATTACCATGTAAACCTACAGATAAGCAGCAATCCGAGACTGTCTTGCATGATATCTCTTGGTCTCGCTTCTGTCTTCATCTTATATAGCAGAACAACAATCTGGCTATCTGTCTAGGGCAACACTCTACTGTAGCATGACAGATATTGTCTTCCTCCAAATAGACTTAAACACCACTGAATTACTCCTCCCGTCTTCATCATAATAAAATAAAATTACATTTCTCTGCTGTCAATACCCACTGTCCAATTTTTTTGAATGAAAAAGTTTACAAATGTGGCAGCTACTTGTAATAGCTTTTCTTTCTTTCTTTTTCCTTTGTTCTAGGGTTTGTTTGACTGACAGTCTGACTGTAGAGTGAGTGGTTGCCTATGACAACTGGTTCCTACTGTACATAAAGTTGAAAGGTCACGGAATGCCATGGCTTTTGTCTAATAACGCATTCCTGCCCTAATAATTAATAAATAAATAACTCTACACTAGCCGCAAGACAGCAGTTATGAGCATGGTGTCTACAGACCAACGTGTCGGTCCGACCACTCGGACCAGTATTGTGTGTCTCATCTATTATTGATGTCAATGTGTTAACGTTTCTACGTAATTCATTGACGGGTAGTCACGGGATACAAGACGCTGAGACTTTTGCGTACTTGGCGTGGTTTAACACATGACGCTGTCGGTTCTTTCTTACGTTATACAGGACACACACGCAGCTAAAACGAAAGAGAGTATAACGAAATTGTGAGAAATGGTTGATCGAAAGCGCGCGGAAATTTGTGGTGACTTACCCAGCTGGAAAAGCAACCAGACCCTGACTGGTTGATAGACACGAGCTTCTAGCCGCTGTTGTTCCGATTGTGCGTTCCAGAACTACCTGTATGTTCAATGTGGCGCGAAATTTTACTCTTTGCCAGAAAACTATCAACTAGCGGCCTACTTTTTCTTCCATATTCTTCGTACTTCTCCTCCGAACGTTTCTGACAACCGTGAAAGGTTTCTGCTTGTCGTTGACGAACTGGGACTGATGAGCTGCGCTCATTGTAGCGACTAGCCCACGCCCACGCATTAACTTCCGGTATTGATACCAACAATTAGCTCGACGTGGCGTTTGCTTTTTACTGTTACGAAGTCTTTGAAATAATCTAACTGATTGGGTGAGACTGTTAAAGGAGTGATTATGGCCAGCTGGTTTACTGGGTTGGCTGGAAAGGCGGAAGCTTTGTTGGAACGTGTCGATCAAACAGCAGCAGACACGCTTAAGACTCCAAGAAAAGAAACGTCGAATAAAGTGACGAGAGCGGTAAAGAGTAGCAACAGAACGTTTTCTCTGGAAGGGGCGGGGACTGGCTTATCCGGGGTTTCTTCTACTATTCAGTCAACATTACCGCGGGTGGCAAGTGAAGGCTTTTTGAACAGAGACTCGCGGGAGGGACGAGGGGAACGAAAATCGCCGTTACAGACGGCAAACTTAGCAGCATCACTAACCAGACCAAAGTCATCTCAACAGCTACAGAACGTGGCTGTAACTGATGAGCAACTGTTTGAGTTTTTGAATGCTCCTGGAGATTCAAGACAAACACGAAAGTCTTCACTGGATTCTACAATCTTAGTTGATAGTAGAGAGACACTAAATCCTGTGAAATTGGAATTGACATCAATGGAAGTATCTGTTGATTCCAATAGGGAAGATATCGTAGATGGTCCACCAGGTGGACAAACACAAGCATCAACATCAATGACATCAAGTGTTGAGCAGGGATTAAGAGAGCAGGTATCAAATTTGGAATTGGAGAACAGATTGTTGAAAAGAGAAGTCACTTCGTTGAATCAGGAGCTGACAAATGTCGCTGATCGAGCGAGACAAGCAGAAAAGACAATGACGGATTTGAGGAAGCAACTTGATTCAAATAGACAAACATCCTATCGAAGTGACAATCTAGTAAGAGAATTACAAGGTCGTCATGATGATCTTGTTGAAACATTGGCTGCACGAGATTCACAGATTGCTGTTTTAAGAGTGAAGCTTCAAGAAGCTGATGAAAAGTCAGATTCAAATCTTCAGAAGATTGAGTCTCTAAAGGTACAGAATGAGCGAGTCTTACAAGATCACTCTGATTCTCATGGAGTACAGCATCAGGTTCTAGAGGAACTGAGACAGAAACTGGAAGAGGCAGAGAACGGCTTGAAGGGGGAACGTGCCGCTTTGTTTGCTGCTCAGACTCAAAATGTCCAACAACAAACTCAGATGGAAAGTGAACGACGACAGTTGACTGATAGTCTCAGAGAAGCACAGCAGAAGCTAACTGAAGAGAGACGTCGTGTTAACGAGCACAGTCAAGCTATAAAGAATGCTCGTACTGATGCTGATTCTTCAAGAAAGGAGTTGAGTGAATATAAACAAAAAGCACAGCGAATATTACAGTCTAAAGATCAACTTATCAATGAACTGAAAAGTGGATCCAGCAGCAACGATGCAAGTGTATCATCAGTAGCAATAGTGGCAGAAGTAGAGCAGGTAAAGAAAGAGAGAGATCTGTTGAGTGAGGAAGCACGAGCTTGTCAGTTGCAGTTAGATCATGTTAGGATGGAACTACAGGACGCTGAACAGCAGCATCAGCTTGAAATGGATGAGAAAAGTGAGAGGGTGACAGAGCTTGAGGAGCTGTTGGATGCCGAGAGAAGGCAAAGGGAAGTGACAGAACAGGAGTCTGCACGTAGACTACAGGAAGTAGAATACACACAGACAGAGGTGTTCAGAGAGAAAACAGTATTACGTAGTCAGCTCCAGGAACGAGACACTGAAATACACAAACTAAGGAGTCAGGTGATTAGATGATGTCTTTTGTTGCCTCTTGTCTGTCTGTCTGTATGTATGTATGTTTGTCAATACATATATTTTCTAGATATGAAAGCAACTGTTTGTTTGTTGTCTGTCTGCCTGTCTGTTTTTCAATGTTGGTTTGCCTGTCAATTGATAAAAGTTGTTAATTGTTCTTCATCTAGCTGTCCGTTTATCTTTCTTGTTCATTTATCTTTCTTGTTCATTTTTTGTTGATTGTCTGACTGCCTAACTTGTAACTTATCACATACAAGCACTTTTGACAGACCACTAACCTTGAACCACGCGACATGTAGCCAGGCTTGTGATAATGACTTGTTGACTCTTACTAGTGCGTACATTGTCCTTACAGTTGACAACTCGTGCTACGGTGTCTGTGAGTCAGTCAGAGTTGGAGTCTAGGATCCACTCTCTGACAGAGAATCTCATACAGAAGCAGACAGTGATTGAAGCTCTGACATCAGAGAAGATGTCACTCTCAATGCAACTGGAGAGAACGCAAGTAAGCTGTCCAGATATCTGCCCATTGTGTATTATTATCTCCAGTTTGCTATAGCATGATTTGACAAAAGCGCAAGCTGAAATGAAGCCTATAAATGGACCAACAGTCCTACAGGGATTTGTTGAAGACAGTGGCAGTGAGTGATTTGCTGTCTGTCTGTCTATCTGTCTGTCTATCTGTCTGTCTGTCTGTCTTGTGTGTCTCCCCAGCTCCATTCTTACTATATGCTTTAGCTGCAAAAATGCGACCGATGTCATCTATTCTATCATCTGATGTGGTCACTTCAGACCAAGAGACCAAGTTTAGACAAGGAGTTCGAAAAGCTGCCAATACAGTCGATCGCTTTAGGTGAGTTGTAATCATTGCTTATGACTATACCCGTCTTCACTAAGACTACAATGTCTCAGCATCCGGTTTGGCCGTTTTCTTCGAGTGTACCCAAGTGCCAGGGTATTTCTCCTGGTCTACATGGTCAGATCAAATATCTGTGTTTACACGAGCCGTTGTCGCTTTCTTACCAATCGTGTTGTTGTGTAGCTGGTGCTTCACCTGTGGGTGCTGTTCATTCTATTGACGTACAGTCCAGAAATACATCAAATGACAATATAAGTAATCGAGGTTAATACAGATGTATTCACATAGTAAATACAATTGATGTCAAGACAACAGTCTACAATCAAAACATTGCACATAAGCACATACACAAGTCCAAGAGTATCTTGAGGTTCAACACTGATACTACGTGTGTTATCGTCACACGATCCATACGATCTACTATCGTAGCACATAGTGCTCGTGAGTGGCCCACAGTCATATGCTTGTCATGGTGGTCCACAGTCATTAGAATTCCAGTTGAATGACAAGAGGTCCTCCTCGTCAGTGTCAGTAGTCAATGAGGAAACAACCACACTCAAGCACGGATTAACAACAGTGGCATCATTCAGCACATTTAATTCTCCCTCATTTCCACACATCCGATTCGGATTGTTTCTAACAAGTGGACTGTCAAGTAGTGGTTGTTGTATTTGGTGTTCCTCCAAACTTTCCCTATTTCCATCACTATCACTGTTGTCGTCTTGCACGTGAACTCCTCCAATGGTTGGTGGTCCTGGTGAAAGCCTTGGATGCACTAGATTCACCCAAGTGATTCTATTGCTTCCCTTTTCATCAGAGAACGATGGCTGTTGACAATCGTTGCCCTCTGACTGGTGATCGGTGTCAATTCGGCTAGTAGAGCAATGGCCCACATTACCAAATGCGTCAGCACAAAGCATTTGACCATCAGTTGCTTGATCTCCAGCTTCTCCATGATGTAGAGGTGTCATTTCAATGCCACCTTGTTCATCTACACTTGTGCATGGAGTTATGAACAATGGGCCCCCATGAGATAGACTGATGCCTGCCGTCAGAGAAGGTTGTGTTTCCAAGTATGCCTTTGAAGTAGGATGCCTTGTAGTTTGTGGTTCTCTGTCTCCCAAACGTGATTGAGAAAGGTGGCTTCTGTTTGGATCAGGTAGCCTGGGTCTTCTAGTTGGTTTCAGGGGAACGACAATGCCCTTGCTACCTTGGTCTGTTTTCTGTGCTGGTGGACTTCCTGAAGGATGCTCACGTGTTTTTCTTTTTCCAGCCTTTGGCTCCTGCACACTGCCAAGAGAGACATCATTGCCATGTAAATGTGAAATAACATTGGTGGTTGGTAGGTCAATGCATTGTGACAGCCTGTGATCCACAGCTTGTGGACGAAAATCAGATGGCCTTTCAATCTCATCTGAGACTGTAGGAGGCAGTGGACCAACTGTAGACCCATAACATCTATCTGCTGAACATGATGCATCAACTCTGAATGCCCTTCGACAGCAAGTACCACTAGACAGTCCTTCTTTCCTTACACACTTTGCTTCACTTTGCAGTTGATTGCATAAGTCAACTGCATAACACAACACAGCATACATATAAATAGCAACAATTGATTCTCATGATATCAACTGACCATCAAATTGTCCTTCCTGTATTGCATTTCGTTTGATATGCTCAGCAATACCTTCTAATTGTACGCTGTATGCTACAGCTACCAGTTCTTCAATGGTTACATCAGGAAATTGAGTGATGAGGACTATGAAAAATACTTCTTCCTCATTGAGCAAGAGAGTCCTTGCACGTCGCCGAATCTTAAAGATGTCAAGACTTGTCAAGTGCCAGTTTTGTGCAAGCCTTTCCCAAACACCAATTCCAGTTATGATATCAGGTATGTCTATTGCAGCTAATGCACAACACAGGTGAGTTCCCCTTTGAGCAACGTGCACATGAGACTTGCAGATGGCTGAGGCTGAGGAAACTGGTAATCCTGTAGGTTTGACAAGAGATGGAGACACACCACAAGACGCACATAAAGGCATTTCCCCACTGGTAGGAAACTAAAAACATAAAGTTAGCAAATACCTTAGACTTTAGCATAACGGATTTACTTGAACCTGTGTATTAAACACAATGATGTGGTTGCCAATCATCATGTTCTCACAGTCACAATAGGTCAAACGCAAACAAAGTGGACGTCCTCGCCCAACTGGTTCAGCAAGTTCAAAGACAAATTGAACTTGAGGACCACAAACCCTTGGCTTGGGCTCACAACCACCATAAATCAATCCCATCAATTGTTTATCAGTGAGAGTCTGCACAAAAACTCACATAAGGAAACAACATCAACAGCCATAAATGTGACTTGTCGTGCATATACATACTTCACAAAGAGACATGCTTCCTTTGCTTAAAATTGTACAATGACCTAGATGGTCAGGAACAGTGCACTTCACTTGCACAAGTGACTGTACAGTCAGGGACCAAAGAGGACGAGCAAGAACAGCATCCTTTTCCACTACCAACCTGTGACGCTCAATAAGCCTGTCAAACTCCTGCTCTGTCTATATACAGCAAACAACAGACTTGTAAAATGTGATACCCTGAAAGAAGAAAATTATGTGGGAATAAAGTTGGGCAATTTCAGGGAACATCACTAATTAATTTGTGCGATAACGAGTCCAACCCAACTGATATGCCCAGGAAGAAGTCACAAAATAGCACAAATTTCCCCCACACAATTTTCTCCTTTCAGGGTATTTAACTTAACAAACAAGACACCTTTAATTTACCTCAGGCATTCTTTCAAAAAAGAGATTCAACACAATCAAATTGCAATCCTGTTGAACTGTGAAGAAAGGCAGCACAATTAGGTTTACTGTTACCCTTCCCTCCGCCACAACACATATCAAACAGAGATGAGGCAACTCTATATCTACAAATTTATCATCTTCTCCAATCTGCACTTGCACATCTGTCATGTAATGCCATGAGCAAGCTGCACCTTCAGACGATGCACTGTGCCATACACTCAACTTGGTCAACAGCTTGCCCTCACTGTCTCTCACAAGATTGACCATCAGCGGAACTTGAAGGAAGAACGGACCATCACATCCATGAGGTTCGAGTGAGTACATCAGAGACGCAAAAGTCCAGCTCTCTATCCTATCTTCACATTTCTCATGCTTCTCATTAACAGCAAAACTCAAAGCTCTGTAATTCTCCAAGTTCGATACTATCTGTTGTTTGCTTGGTGCACGACGACGCTCTGCAGAGCTGGAATCATGACTATTATCAGCGCCATCAGAATCACTCATATTCGCTCGTGCGTAGCTGTACGGAGAATTACTACAGCAGCGGAGAGCTCTAGCTCCATGTCTGGCTTGTGAAGTCCTACATCTCCATTTCTTCACCTTCTTGTATACAAACAAACTGACAACAATGAGTGCTACCGCACACCCAATTACAATGGCAGCCGTCACATAGCATGAGTGATGATTATTACTATGATAGCCGATACCGTGAGCAAACCATGACTGATGATGATCATCAGGACTAACTGTAGAGCTCTCTGATGACGAGAACTCTCCATCAGTCCAAGACTGGTTCTCAACTGTCAGTTGCTGTAGTGAATGTTCGTTGGCTCGAGCTTGCACCGCAAAGCCGGATGTCTCTACAGATTGTCTCGCCAGCAGCACGAGAATGACTGCCACAAACGCCAATCCAGCAGTGCTGATCGACATGCTCGTACCTGTGCACAACGCTATAGCTCGAAACTACAGCGTAGAGCTACAGCTTGGAGCTACAACTGTCGACTTCAAGGCAATCAGTGCATGTATATGCGTACGATCACGTGACATGAGGTCAGGTCAAAGTGATGATGTCATCTTCCAAGATTTTTGTCGTCACGCCTTGTATGTCACCTCTGGGTAGATAAGTGACGTCGTGTACCAGTGAACCCGCTATCTCAAAAACATTAATCTGCACGACCGAAAAAGATCGAAGGTCGTCCAACCTTGGCGTGAACAATACCTACACTAAGATTTAACTAAAAGCCCGATAGACTGCTAAAACAATAGCATCAATGCAAGCTCCTCCTTCATCACGTGACCCACGTGCACGAAAACGCTTTAGCACAACTTTGCATAGTTACTGTGTACACACGTATGTACTCTATAGTATAACACTAAAACAATAAGAAAATATTAATTACCTATTACGTGTTATTAGTACTAACCCTGTCATTAAACTAAATTATTCATATATTAGATTAAAAACCTATGACTACACTATACAGTAAATGTAAATATGGTGTGCCAGCACATTACGTTTGGTAGCTTGTATGTAAAGTGTTACACGTATCATTATAAACTTTACAAGTGTAGCAGCTAGTCTACAATAATCTAATTTCTGGTTGCATAGAATCACTTTGCAATCTACTGCTCTGCGTCCATTCTACTCAACCCAATTCTGTAGTAGCAATTGCTGATGACGAATATTATCAAAATGAGACTGCTCAAGACTAAAACGTCTGATCTACCGCAGTACAGTACCAAAAATCAAGAAACGTGCGAACCACGATGACGTAGACGGGAGGGGCTAATAGGGGTCAACAGCTGCTTCATTGTTGTGAACCAGGGGTCTCGATACTGCACCCAGATACTGAATATACCCTGTTAACGTAACTCCTGCGTCACCTCCTGGCAATACTGTAAAGGCGATCAGGTTAGCTACACGAGAAGGAGACTTGGTGAACCCTGCTGCAAGGTCATGGTCACGGGTCAAATGTAGAGGGTTAGAAGTAGATGTGTCACGCTACTGTACCACCCATTTGCATGAATTGAGTTCAAATGAGCCCATTTATATGGTCAGCGCACTTGAATAAGCAATGCATGTTACATGCAGTAAAAGGAGACAAGTAGATAAAATAATATCTGAATTTGAAAACAGAGAGAAAAGTAAGAGGCAAGATAGAGATGACTGTGGTGCTCATGCATAGTATGTGCACTAGACACACCGCTGATGTACGCATACTCATGATATAATATATATATATATATATATATATATAGGCAACAAAAGCTTCTATCACACAAGTCCTTTATAGTGTCGCCACTTAGGATGCATCAAGTGTTGTTGTACACACACACACACACACACACACACACACACACACGCGTCACAACCATGGTTCTTCATGTGTGTAGACTATATCACATCTTTCATAGAGCAAACTATACAGTGACAATATATATGGCTTGTGTGCATGGTAGAAGTTTTTGCTGCATATCTTCAGTATCAGGGGTGTGTATAATGCACGTAGTGTGCAAGACTCCAGCCCTTAAGTAATCGTCTCTTTACTTTTTATATATACCGTCCCTACATTCCCCGTTTCAAATTCAGAGAACTTTTATCTACTCGTCATTGTCATAACATGAATACAACAAACTTGCCCATCTGATCATAATAGATATACACTGATCAAAACAAATCAATAAACGTACTAACAGCATGTAATGCTACACTGACTAGATAGCAATGCTAATGCACTTTTATATTCATCAGCAATGAACAGACTTTAATTCAGTTACAAGTACATGCATGCAGCTGCCATAATCACGATTCTGTCATTATCTGTAATGCTTTCACTCACTAAAACCGATTCAAATCTTCCCCACTTGTGGTAAAGGATACTTGATAATGAAACTGACGATTAACCGGCATAGTAGGCAATAAGATGTCAGTAGGAAGACTAGTGGGGCAATTTCTCATCTCTGTTAAAAGAGGTTGAAATATAGGCACAGGATGACTTGGCAAAAGAGTTTGACGTCTCTGGAACTCTGTAGAATCACTAGCTGCATGTGCTATAGACTGATTAGGTGAACTGGGAATAGGGCCAATGCTGCTGCCACTCTGTGCTGTTTCACTCATTGAAGGAGCCCGGTAGCCACCTAATCGTTTCTCTTCATCAAGTAGTTCCTCGTACAGTTTATCTAAAATGTGATGAAATCAGTGACAACCAATTCAGAATTGTCATGAAATGTTACGGTCTAACCATCAAATGAATATCCCGCTTCTATGGTTCCCTTCTTAATGACATCCTTGAGAAAACCATATTCTGTGTAACTAACAGCAGCAGCTAATTTCTCAACTGTTACATTGCGACGAAGATGAGCCAAGTAATGCAGCATTTGCATCCCAAACTTGTCACCAAGTGGATTTCTCATCTTTATTTCTATGTCATATGGTACATGGCCCCATATATGACTTTGGGCAATTTCTTTCCACAGATTTTCAAACATTCCTGGATGACACTGATAAACAGTGGCAACAACATAGCAAAGAGGTGTGCCTGATATTGGTTCTAAATGGTTGAGAGGCAAACACTAAATAGCAATAAACTGACTGTTAGTGACGTAAGTAATCGAGACATTTTGTATGCCTTACAGGTGGACAACTTATTCTTATTGGTCCTAGAAGAGTCTCCTTATGATTGCAGCTGTAAAAGGACAATTGGAATCTTGGCAGTTCATTTGGTCTTGGCTCTTGCGCAAGTGTCATTTCAAATTCTAGATGACACCCAGTCACATGTTCCTGGAGATCTTTAAACTGCATCACTTCTAGAATCTGCACCATTAATTAAAAGTACACAGTAAGTACGTTATATGTAAGACAAGAGATAGAAATGGTGATACACCACTGCTCTACAGACATTATTTGACAAGTAAAGTTCCTGTTAAAAGCCATAATATTGACATGAATTTTCTGTTGTTCACTAATCAGATACCACAATAGCCAAGTTGCTATACAGCAACACTAAAATTAAACTCTCAATGTAAATTTGCTGAATTATATGCTTGAAAAGAAATGACACCAAAGAGAAGTATAAAGATATGAAAGACATAAGTCATGACATACATATTGTCAAAGTGGTAAAGCAGCACAATAATATCTATGTAGTCTATTGTACGTAGGGAGTAGGTGCATGCTAAATTAACTAGTATGTTCCTAACATATGAAACAAGAGCAGAGACAAAAAAGGCAACATCAACAGTTCAGTCCTAAACTTCACAATAATTGCTGCTGTGCACCAGAAATTTACACTCAACACATACTTAAGCACCCTGTCAGCTAATTAACTGTATGCTTTAATAATTATTTGGTTATTTTGATTTTGTTAAGTTGTTGATTACATCAGACTATTGTATATTACATATTACATTATTATATATTACAAACACAGCCTCAACATGCCCTACACTTGCAGTTGTTCTAGACTTTCTCTTTGTCATGAGGCTAGGGCAGAGTGAGGCTTGATTAAGTACGTATTGTACACGCAATCTCACCTTTTCAGTCCATGGTAAGTGTACGTGGAGGCAATTGACTGGCACTGTGCACTCCACAACGAGTTTGCTATTCATTACAGTAATTTTCTGAATTGGTGGACAGAACACCGCACCTTCACCACTAATGATAGGACGATTGACCTCTCGAATTTTATCCACAAGCTAAGTAATACGCACATGCACCAACACAATCATCACCAAATATCACTTAGACAACGTTAGTAATTATAGTTGTACCTCCTTTATTGAAGCAGGCTCTCTAGCAAAGTATAGCATGCATGTTATGATTTTCCAATCGTTAGGATCACGTCTCACAAACGGCAGAATGACAAGGTCTTCCTTGAACTCTCCATAAGCAGCAATGCAATACTGACACAAAGAAGTCACGGTGACTTTGTAAAGCTTGTTCTCTTCATCAATCACAAAATCAGCATCTTCAATAAACTCCCAGCACGGCTCATCTACGTTGGACAACGGATTGTGACACAATAACAGCTTTGTACCTGTTGCCCACATTCGAAACTGCAGCTCAAACAGTCCTTCTGCCCCATGTTCCATGCAATCATAGATAGGAGATGCATATACCCAAGTATCACAAGTGCCAAAGTACGAATCAAGCTTTTTTCCTAGAAAGTCATAGGAAAACGCTTGTTTTACTTCTCGTTGCTTCACTGTAACTGGGTACAACAAACAGGGACTTTCCCCAACACGCCCACGCGCTTTAAGAAGGTTAATGGAGACGTCCTTGACTTTCGAAGACTTTGCCTGCGGTTTGTACTTGAAAGCGGCCTTCGTCTTTCGCCACCAATGTCTCAGTGTTAAAATACATACAACTAGCACAGCGATCACTACTGCAGTAACAAGTATCAAGAATAGAGGTGATTCCAATGAGATGCTGTCATGCCAAACTCCCCCGAAAGTTTTATCATGTGGGTCTAGGTCTGGGCCTGGCTTGAACGTTGGCTGCTCATTCGGCCTCATCTCACTTCCGTTAGTCCCATTGCTGAACTGAAGATCCATCGATATCGCTGAGGCTGTAGGGCAAAACTTACATTCCCAGCAGCGACTTTCAGCAAAGATAGAGCCGTGAGAAGAGCACTAGAGTGTTGATGCCCTGCGAGAAAAAAAACACCGTTGATATGTTACGTTTCTCAGTACAGAAATAATTGCTGCATGCTGTAAGCTACCCACCCTCTCGCACGACGACGTGACCGCCCAGGGTGTCAGCGAAGTGGTATGCAAACAGATCTGCCTGTTAATTAATTAGCTATTATTATTCTTGCACTCACATGACTCCACGATTCTTGCACAAAAAAATGTGTGACATTACTCTATTCTACTGTATGTTGTGCCTTACCCCGTTGACGATGCTCATTGCGGCAGGAATAGATCCACATTACACATGTAGACTCGCATGACGCATGTTTCTCTTTACATTGACTCAGAATGGGATCAGTTGCATGCAATGATGAAAGACGGAAATACCATAATGTTATCAGTGAAAATGTTATCAGTGAAAGTAAAGAAGCCATTCACTCCTATCTATCACAACTAAACTGACAAACAGAAAGCAAGATTGACAGGAAACGAGAAAATTGAAAGCCCTTCAACTTGCACACCCAAATGGTAAAATTTGTCATCCACAGTTGCTAGTCGACATCATCACAAACAACCACTTGATTTTCTCATTAATTAAATGATTCTATATCAATTAAACAAATGCTCATATATTCCTCCATCTAAATTTCTGCACAAGTGACAGGTTACACCCACAAGTGACAACTTTGTTGGGGTGTCTGAGTTTCCCTACATCTGATAGGTTTGGCAAGATAACTGCACTGTCACACAAAGCCTTCACACATTCTGAGTCCAACAAATGCTATTCTGTGCATACAGTCTTCATTCTAAGCAGCAAACCAACCACACCTTGCCATCAACCACTGAGCAATTGCTCCAAAATTGTATACCTTGGCAGTAATATGTAGGTTAGGTAAGATATTCGTCCTGCGCTGAATCAAGCATAACTCATCGTTTCAAGAATATTACAACTGAACACCACACTTGACCCACATATATATAGTGTTGCCTTACTGTATGTAATGCTAAAACAATTCTTGAGCTACATTAGAATCTAAAACAAGCCTATAGAGTCTGCATGGGGCAACCTCCCTTGCTATTCAACGCAAACAATCATCAAGCTCAATAAACCTGCAATGTTCAAGCCTTTATGATCCTGGAAACTGCCAGTCAGGTATCTTCTGGACTATAGCTGGACAGGGAAGCATATGAACAATAACCCTCTAATGAGTAGGATATGGCAACAATAGTATGACATGATCTAATTAATAGTAATTTCATGCACATGCATTAATTAAGACATGTGACCTCCCTGAGTTATTTAGAAAAGGTGCTACTTGCCTCAATCCAATAGACACCTTCACACAGTACATTACTTCTGTTCAACAAAACTCAATTACAGTGTGCATGACACCAAAGATTGCAATGACATCACATACAATTACGGTACAAAGTGCTCTGTTAACTTTCAGTTAATCTAATTAGCTAAGAGACATATGATGCTCTATAATTAATTAATTAACAAAATTATGAACTATCAATTAATCTGAGAAATTCTATTACGTTTAATTTGTGTAACTCTACTAACATTGAGGTGGCTTGATACTTCAAATTAGTTATCACGGAAAGCCTTGTGAAGTAACTAGTGAGTGACTGATACCTCCTCTAGTCATCACCAACTTGTAACTTCAATTGATAACTCTAGATAGAGTACAAACATATAAATTCAAAAAACATTTACTTAGTACATAAAACTGTAACATTTACACGTTAATGTTGTACGTGGTACTGTACACCCAGTAAGTAAGGCTTTGCCTGCCCGGATGTGCCCCTAATATCCCGTATTTTCCATGGCATCTTCAAGTATTCGTGTAACTCCACTGAGCGGAGCGTACGATGAGAGTCCTCCAACATATCTTCTCCAGCTAGACGATTTAAATATTCTCATCGATTGCGGATGGAACGGTCTGCTGAAATTGGAAACAATTCAGAGAATAATCGAGTAAAACAACTTGCTGCTGGAAACACATTAAAATATCAACGTGGTTTGTTGATTTTTATGCAGCCGAGTGAATGACATCGATTTAGTGCTTCTCAGTTATCCAGACGTTTTGCATCTTGGAGCTCTTCCGTATTTGGTGGGAAAGTGTTCTCTAAAATGTGACGTCTACGCAACAGTTCCCGTATACAAGATGGGCCAGATGTTTATGTATGACTTGTACCAGTCGCATCAGAACACGGAGGATTTCCAGCTTTTCTCACTGGACGATGTTGATGCTGCGTTCGAGCTTGTCAGACAGTTGAAATACTCACAGAGTGTTACGTTAAAAGGTTAATAAGATGGAAAACATAATACAGGGATTATTTATTGATTTAATGTGATATCAGGTAAAGGGAGTGGAGTCACGATTACTCCTTATCCTGCTGGTCACATGATTGGTGGGACAATGTGGCGGATTGCAAAGCACGGTGAAGAGATTCTCTACGCTGTCGATTATAATCACAAGAAAGAGAGGCAATGACGTAGATGGCTGGTTTGGCGAGGTTGTGTCTCTTGATCTTGATCTTTGTTTAGACATCTTGATTGTGCGGTGCTCGAGACTCTTAGTAGGCCAACTCTGTTGATAACTGATTCCTTCAGTGCTTTGTCAACACCAAATCGACGCAAGGATAGAGACTTAGCATTAACAGGTAACGAGAGAATGTGACAGATAAAAGGAGATGGGGTAGGAAGGCATGCAAGTAGACAGACAGACAGACAGACAGACAGGCAGGCAGACAAACAAACAGAGTATATAGACAGGCAGGCAGGCAAACAGACAGACAAAGAGACAGACAAGCAAGCAGATAGACAGACAGATGGACAGACATCCAATAGATACACTGGCAGTAGATGAATATGTCAACGTTAACGAGTCGCCACATTAACTGGCATGTGTTCCCATGTTTCCCTGTAGGCACTATTTCCAGTACTCTTCGTGGAGGTGGCAATGTCCTCTTGGTTGTCGATACAGCCGGTCGAGTACTTGAACTTGCTCAGCTTCTTGAACAGATGTGGAGAGCTAAAGACTCTGGACTGTCAGCATACTCGCTCGCTCTCCTCAACAACATTAGCTACAACGTCATTGAATTTGCCAAGTCACAGATGGAGTGGATGAGCGACAAAATCATGAGAATGTTTGAAGATCAGAGAAACAACCCATTTCAATTCAAGTAAGATCACCACGTTTTGTGTGTGTGTGTGTGTGTGTGTGTGTGTGTGTGTGTGTGTGTGTGTGTGTGTGTGTGTGTGTGTGTGTACCACATAACACTATGTGACTGATATTCTAGATATTTGAGCTTGTGTCATAATCTGCAAGACTTAGCAAGAATACGAGATCCCAAAGTAAGAATTCATGTAATCTGATGCACACTGAAATGATACACAATGAAACTGATACACAATGAAACTGATACACAATGGTGTATCACAAAACAATTATGTTCAACAATGATGACTGTTAGTCACCATGATTTCCACTTTCCACATAAATTATGTCACAGCTACTGCAGAGACATACCATCAATGTCATCAGATGCATGATATATTATCTCCCATCCAGACACATCAATAATCGGCATGTTATTTAAATGACAAATAACGAACTGGTTTGACACTGACTTGCATGGAAACCGGCCATGGGTAGAATATTGTGAACGTATTTGAACTATGTGATAGTGTGTTTCTCTACTAGCATGACATTTCGTCTCTTGATTAATTAACACCACACTAACACCATGCATTATCACTCGGTTCAATGTGCTCATAACTTTTTGACTTGTGGGTGGTTTGCGAGGTGAGTTGGTGTAATATGAATTGCTTCTGTGACGTAACTGTCTGCTGCCCATCGTTGCTCTTGCTTACTACCCAGCTGGCTGGGTCACTGATTGAATACAGAGATGAGTAGATTTATTGTTGATCTGTGTAGGTGGTGTTGGCGAGTGTTGACGATCTAGAATGTGGCTTTTCAAGAGAGTTGTTTATCCAGTGGGCAAATGTGAGACGAAACTGCATCATTATGACAACAAGACCTCCTCCTGGAACACTTGCCAGGATACTTCTAGATCAACCAAACACTCCAGCATTAGAACTTGTGGTCAGGACCAATTGTTTGTCTCCATCTCTGCAGTCTGTCTGTATTTCAGTCTGCTTGTAATTCAGTCTGTCTATTAGTCTGTCCATCTACTATCGTATCCATATGTATGTCCACCCATCTGCTGGTGTATCGTGTCTGTTCTCTCTGATCTGTCATGCAGCTCTGCTGCCTCTTCAGGTTTCTCCTCTTTACAGGTAAGGAAAAGAGTTGAACTGGAGGGTGAGGAACTAGATGAATTCTATCGTCAGCAAACAGAAAGACAGAAGATGGCAAGAGAAGAAACAACAACTTTGAAATCGTATGAGTCTTTAATACTACAAAACGTGCATTTACTCACTTAACTTTCAAATAGGAGAAGACGAACTGTCGACACAACACAGAGTGAGAGTGACGAGGAAATGGACGCTGATGACATGCTGACATACTCAACAGTTAATGGCCTATGTGGTGTTTGATTACTGTGACTTCATAATTTGTTGATATTAAAGGACCAGAGGACATTCCCTGTTAAGAGTTATCCACTATTCCCACACTACGAGGAAAAGATCAAGTGGGATGAATATGGAGAAATAGTAAAGTAAGTAATAAACAGTTGCAATTGCTGTCATGTCTGGCTGTCTTTTGTCTGTCCATAAGGATGTCTTTCTGTCAGTCTATCTGTCTGTCAGTCTATCAGTCTGTGAGTACATATGTGGTCCATGTGATGTATCCATCTCATCTGTCAGTCACTTCATGCTTTCACTTGTCACACCATTCGTATCTTCATTACTTCTCTTGACCATAAAACGGTACTTCTCTAGTCCTGCAGATTACATCACCGGTGACTTGCTGTTCTATGACGACAAGGTAGAATAACTGCAGTCAATCGTCTGCCACTCATTCGTACTAGATATAACCAACAATATTACTCCATCAGGGTCATGCAACCACAAAAGTGAAGCAAGACATCATAGAGGAAGAAGGCTAGTAATGTTGTTGTTGTTGTTGTTGTCATGTCTCTCTACCTACACTGTTGTATCACAGAGCTTTCAGAGATTCCAACAAAGTGTGTCACAAGCAAAGAAGTCATTCCTGTCAAGTATAGTGCAGTCATGCTAACAGCATTGTGCGTTGTTAGTAACAGTGTTACAGCCACTTTTGTGTACTACAGTTGCAGCATCGTTTACAGCGATTTTGAGGGTCGATCGGACGGCGACTCAGTCAGAAAGATCCTCAATCAAATGAAACCAAAACAAGTGGTATGAACAAGCCTATTTGGTTTGTAAACGGTTGTTGGATTGTCTCGCTGGTGTGCTGTTGCAGGTGATAGTGCACGGCACTGCAGAGGCAACCGAACATCTTGCCAATTTCTGTGAGCAGTCAGGATGGGCCAGCGGTCGCGTTTATGCACCACATGTGGGAGAGACTGTCAATGTAACAAGTGAAACTCACATATTCGAGGTATACTCATCCGCAGTCACCAGCCTGTCTGTCTGTCTTGTTTGCTTGTCTGTCTATCTTTTGTCTGTCTGTCTGTCTCTCCATTTATTTGTCTGTCTGTCTGTCTGTCTGTCAGTCTGTCTGTCTGTCCGGTCTGTCTATCCTTCTCTACATCTTTCACACAAATAAGAAGACAGTTGGGCAGTCATCATGAACACCATTTGAATGTCTTGAAATGTAAATCTGTCATTTATCGGATCTGAAGGTAAAGCTGACCGATCAGCTTGCCAATTCTCTCGATTTCGTAAAAGCCAAAGAATGCGAGTTAGCGTGGATAGACGGTCAAGTTGATATCAACACAGAAGCTCTCAGCAGTAAGTTCTCCAACACCTTGTCTGCCTTCCGGTCTCCATACAGAAATCACTGACTATCTATTTGCTGTTGTAGATTTCAGAATGCAGCAGCATCGTCAGAGATCATACGACAGCGAAGACGAAGCCAGTGGGATGGAAGACGACGACGTGGATGACATGGCAACGAGCGATCTCGCTGTCGGAATCGTCCCAGATTTGTCTCTCCCAACAACAGAAGCAAGCAGATAGCCATCCCAGATAATACAATAATATATTATATACTAATGTCCTTGTGTTAGGTGAAGGGTCATGCTGCAGTGTTTGTGAACGAGCCCCGGCTGTCGGACTTTAAACAAGTACTAAGTAAGGTCGGCATTCTGGCCGAATTCTCGGGAGGTGTTCTTATCTGTAACAATGTCATTGCCATACGACGAGTAAGCACAGCCTATTGTATCACTACAGCTCACACAATAATTGTGCGTTATCGTGTGGCAGTCGAGTGGCGGCCACTTGGAACTGGAAGGTCCGGTATGCGACGAATTCTACCAAATACGAGAACTCTTGTATAGACAATATGCGATTATTTGATAACTCATAAATAAATTAATCGTTTATATGTAATTGTATAGTTGTGCTCGTGCACAATGGACACACACACACACACACACACACACACACACACACACACACACACACACAACGTCTGTACCTTTTAAAATTCCTGGAGAAGATTGAAGTGGATACTAAGAGATTTCTCTTCGTCTTTGAAGTGCATCTGTTCGGTCACGTTGCCTCCGTATCCTTTCAGTTTGTCGACGAATTGTCTCTCCTCACGTTCGAGCCAAGGTCGAGTCTTGTCTTTCATCTGATATGGAGTGACATGCACTCGAATGTCTGGTATTACAGTGAGTGCTCGAATCGTTGCATCATCAGTAATCCACGTGTTTCCTTGTCCTGAATGCCCTCCATCCAGCCAGTATAATACCTTTATACGTGATATGAAGTCCCGGATTGATGTTACGTCATGGCTCTTCAGCCAATCAGCCGCTAGTGTTGAGACACCATCTAATATATTGACGTCATCATCCGGGTCTTTACAACTTTTCTTAAAATCTTCATTTCCGCTCGGTTTCGAATCTATTTCTTCTAGTGCAGCTATTTCGTAAGATATCTGGTTGAGTACAACGCAGCCGTGGCTGAATCCGACAATCATCCAGTCACGTGACAACCCCAGGTCGCTCTCCAGTCTGCCAACTATTTCTGTGATGTGATGAAGCGCGCCAAAACTGTTTGCGTGATCCGGGGCGCCGAGAAGGTTGCCATTGACGAAGTGATCGAAGCAATTGAACGTTTCTTTGACCATACGGCGCGGACGAACTAAAAACGTATTTGAGCGCGGAAATCTCTCGCATAAACGATCAACGGTCGTTTCATACGACCACTGGATCCACTCATGATTTGGTCCTTTCTTCATATACTCTTCTGTCTCTTGTACGTCGCCTGGAAAGTAGAGAACGTTAGTGTCCGAGTGTTTGATGCCTGATTGACACAGGCCATGTAGGATGTCGTTGGTTTTGCCTCCTGCTCCTTCTATGCGATGCCATTGTCTTCTTTCCAGTGACATAAATGGTCGCCAACAAGCAAGAAGAAAGTAGACCGTCTTGTAATTGGAAGATGAATGTCTCCAAGAGTGGAACATGAACTTAATCGATATCAATAGAAAACAATTGATATTTAATAATGCAGTTCATTCAGTAAATTTATAGATCTGATTTTTCAATATCAATCATATAAATGCATGTCATGGCAACATGCATGTTAGTGAATCAAAATCAAGAATTCTTTAGAAAATAATGTCAAAATCAGCAACGATACATGTATCTCGATATATCTACATTTAGTAGTTTATGTTGGATGTCAGTGTTAGTGTTATCTAGCTTTGTGTTGCCCCTGGAGAAGACTATACATCATTTGTATGATGTGAAGGAAACAATAATAAAAAATAACAATATGGTACTGTCTACAGTATGAACAGTCAGTCTCTAGATCTAGTGATCATGATGCCTAGAAAGGGCCCTACTTGACAACTTAGTCATCAACTGTTCGGGTTAGATTTAATTGCAATGACAGCTAGTGCATCGGTAGCTGTTTGGGTTTAATTTATATTATTAGTTCTGTACAGTGTAGTACATTATGATGGGATTAAAAATGTACAGAACATTTTTAAAGATAACTTTCAATACCAAGAAATTTTTTGTAAGCACCTAATCTAACCCATTTTCATATGTGTGCTTCTTTCACCAGTACCATGCAGTGTCAAGATATTCGATCATCTCTTGTGCTCTTCTCACTCGTGTCATAGAATTCATGACGTATGTCGGCACTGCTGTCAAGCTGATCTTGCTTGCCACTGCTGCACAAGTCATTCACACCAGCTTCTCTAGTAGAATCACTAGTAGCTCCTATCTCCATGTTCATTTCCACTATCTTTTTTACTAAGGCATCAGTACGTTCCACAGGATACGAAGTAGCAGGAGATATTGCCAACGTTACTTGACTTAAGGGTCTGGGAGATGAATTTAGGTCAAAAGAACTGTCTCTTTGCCGGGAATTAACTGGAACAGCCTGACCCGGATAATTATGAAGCATCTGTCCATGTAGTGTAGATCTTGAAACTATGGTTATTTCAGCTGTGGAGTCAAAACACAACATCTCAGCTCTCGGAGCAACTTGATCAAATTCAGTAGTACAGTATTGACATAGATCATGAGAGTGTATGACATTAAATTGTGGATGAACTGATGCTCCAATTGCAACAAATTCTAAATTTGGATTAAACGGCTCATAGAGATTGGTATCATACTTGTGACTCAAGATGAGAGCAATCAGCTTCTCAAACTGGCAAACAGCATCATCATCTGTATCAATACAGCCATTTATAGTATTACAAATTACCTGCACACATGACTGCACACGTCATCATAAACAACAGATCTTACCACAAGGTGGATCCTCGCAGTACCCTACACGACATTGATCTTGCAGTCCTTTGAAAAGAGCAAGAACCTCTTCTACACATGCTTCACTGGATGTGCATATGTAACAAGACAACAACTTCTCCAACTGACAAATAGTTGCTACTTCTGATGTGTCTGCTTCCAGATTCAAATGCTTTCGTACTTCTCCCTCCAAACTTGAATGAAGCCTTTGAGCAAGAGTAAGTAGCAATGAAACAGATGTACCAACTTTCATAAAATAGTCTGCAATCCTTGACAAATTTGAGTTATTTAATGTTGTTCCTTGATTGCGAAGCTCTTGAGCTCGAGTTTGAAAACACACAGGTGCACGCTGTCTGTTTTCTAAAGGCAAACACCAAGTTGTCAAGCTGGCTCCTTGCTGTTGCTGCTGCTTAGCAAGAGAAAGTGCACCACAGTCATAAACCTCATTCAAGTTCAATGTCTTTTGACACACTAACTGGCAAGTGTAAAAGGGTGAAAACGGTTGGTCAGGTGGCCTGCAAACACCACCAGTCAGAGTACAAATAGAAAGAGTACAACTCGAAGACAATGATCCACAAAACACAATGTGCTGAACGAATTGAGTGCCAGTCTTACACTGACACACACTGGCCTAATAATCACAACACATCAGATTGAGTCAACAGGAGTAATAAGAAGCACAATGTAAAGACATTACTAGAATTTGATCCTGTTCTAACGGCATTAAACTGACTGCAAGCCTATTGAAACCCCTCTCCAAATCCAACAACATCATACCATCAGCAGTTCCTTCACCTATTAGAAATAGTTGTGGCAGTCTCAAACTTTCATAATCAGCTGCAGCCTGCAATAGAAAAACAATCAATCAAATACAGACCAGTCCAATAACAGTTATAGAAAAGTATTACCAGTACTATTTCAGAATTGTTTGCTATAAACACATGTAAACCTGTGAGAACTTGATCACTCACTTCAGCAAACACTCCTGCATAAAGCTGCCAATATTTGTGACGAACAATGTAGCAAGGAACAACATCACAATGATGCTTCAACCAACAAGCAACGTATCGATGACTGCCACTAGTGGTTGAATCAATAATATGACACTCAGTATCATCAAGTTCTGTAAAATGGGGATCTTCAAAATTAGTGTTATGCCAAAGCCTGATCTCAACATCTCGAGAGATGCACACATTGATGGCCATAATAAGCAATGCTGGCCTTTCGTACTCAAATCCAGCTGGTAACAGTCGTATTGGAGGTGATAATGGAATTACCTCATTTGGAAGAATTGATGTATATCCAAGTGGCAAATGACTGACTGAAATAGTGGTAGCTGTAATGTTAGGTTGCACTGGAAGAAAGACAGCAAATCTTCCAAGTCTATCTAACACAATTCGTCCATTAGCTGTACACGTTTCTATCATATAAGGCATTGTGATGTCATGATCATCTGCAGCACATTTCAAGTCCTTCTGCTGACTACAGATTGCTGCTTCTACTCCAGAAAGAGCATCAGCAGACATTGACATTCCATTAGCCCCTCCATGTTGCAGTGTATCTAACAGTCTCTCAGACTCTGGGTTAGAAGAGTTTTTTCTTTGTCCTTCCCTTCTGTATTTCCTAACCAACCAAATGCTTCCTATTATCATAATCACCACAAGTGCTCCTCCTGCAGCTGAATATACACCTATAGCTAGATTGCTTTCAAAAATTGAGTTCTTAGAACCAGGATTGACAACACATCCAGGTGTGGTAGATAGAAACTGTGTTTGATCAGTTGATCGTAAATCCTTGAGATAAGAGGCATTACGAGTGCTGTTACTCAATAAACTACCAACCTAAAGCAAAGTCAAACACAAGCTATTAGAAATTTCATAAGAACAAAGTCTAACAATCAATAGATTTAGAATATACGCACACAGCACACAAGTGAGAAATAATTTAGAACAGAAGCAACTGATCAACTTTAACCCCAAATTTTGCCGGAATGACCTTACAGACAAATCAGAGTGTAAAATAAGCACTTTGCACGACTGCCAATACAGTTGCAGTCATTCCCAGACCTCCAATGAAGAGTAATACATTGTAACCATTTACCCCTAGCAGCTTAGGATCAGGGAGTAGACAGTTGGCAAGCGTAGCGTGCGCTAGTGGCCCGCTTAAATGTTTGTGGGTGTACTCTGGGTGATTGGACCACTCCCACCAGCTGGACTAGTGCACAACCAAAACCTTACACAAACATTTACAAAAGCTCGCATATTTTATCAGCTACGAAGTTGATGCCATTTATTGCGTCTGGCGAAGTGAAACGCCGAAGTGCTGCCTACACCTAGGCGACCTTGACTCTGCTGGTAGATAGGCCGTCATACCCGCGAACAGAAGGGCACTCTAGCTGCTAAACGCCTACATTGCACATGTAGCGGCATGTAATATAACGTACGGTACCTACCAAACCTTTGGGAGTGGAAGCCGTTGCATTTGGAAATACAACATGCGTCGCAGGGCGACACTTCGTTGTATGCAACCTCCTAGTATCACCTGCAACACACACGTCGTCAACTGTTTACTGTACAAGCTGTGAAAGTAACACCTACGTGCTTGCAGTGCGGGTAGCACGAAGAGCAAAACCACACCGTGAAACGTCATGTCTAGGAAACTTTCCCTGCTAGCGCGCGCTAATAGCAAAAGTCCTTCAGGAAGTGTACAGTACTGAGTAGTACAAGTCTGGTGTAATTTGTTTGATCTGATGTGTGTGTGTGTGTGTGTGTGTGTGTGTGTGTGTGTGTGTGTGTGTGTGTGTGTGTGCGTGTGCTTGTTTGCGCGAGTGTGTGTATTTTATACCCACGTCCTAGATAATTACATAAACAATTACTACATGGTTTAGTGATACAGTGTCTGAAAAATAGACATGAAATTCGGTTCACACAAACTTGTTAACGAAACATTTGATATGTAATTAGATACTACCATACATACATACATATATACATACATACATACTAAGTCTAAGACCTACACTATAAATATCTAAAAAGCAACATAAACACCTGAACAACAAGTAAAAAGACCAGTTCCCACACAAATTACTGCTGCACCATGTATGATGTCAAATAACTAGAAGTCACATATAACAAAGCTGTAAACAGCAAGAATCAGTCCCACCAGAAAGTTGTTTGTGCAATCTTGTTAGTAAATTCAGTTACTGTTGTAAAACTGGGTCTGAGGGCAAACAAGGTGGGGTTGCCATGGATGATATCTGATCAGCAGGAGTACTTACTATGTAACCCTGTTGACTGTCAACAGTGGCATCTTCCTCTATAGTTGCTCCAAGTCTGTGATTTATAGGAGGGTAACCATACTCACGTCGTAAGTTAGGACCAGTCTTGCTATTGTCACGAGTGTCATCGTACTCACGTCGGAACATATCATCAGTGTTGCTCTTGTTTGTGTTGTTCTCACGAGTGTCATGATAATCATGTCGCAACTTATCAACAATGCTGATCGGACCTTGACTCTCAATGTGACAGGTATCAGCTTGCATCTGAGGTGCCACTGGCACCAATCCATCAGCAGTCTCTGTAAGTTGGTGTGACCTACCACATATCACAAAAGACTGACAAGCTAATGGTCCAGAACGTGAGTCCAGTGTTAAATCAGTCACTCTTTCTCTCGGGCTAACTTGCATCGCAAGATGATCATCCAGTAGGTGACCTCTTGGTAAGTGATCTCTTAACAGTGGAGCAATCATGGGACATTCACGTGAAACTTCATCCAGATGATTTACAGTAGCAGTCAAATGATAAGAGGGTAAGAAGACATCAGTCACTGAGCTACTATCTGCTGCAATAGACAAACTTGCTGAATGAGAAGGTGCATTCTCCTCAGTCAAGATGCAAATAATCAGCTTTGCAAATGAGTGAAAAATAGTATCATCTGCACCAAGAGAATAAAAAAGTTACAAACCACCTGAAGACCCTCACTTTTATCTACAAACTTACCACATGATGGAGGTTGACAATAGTCTACACGACACGAAGATTCTTGCAGTGCCATAAAATGACTAAGAACTTCCTCTATACATGCATTGCCAACCACGGACTTATAACAAGTCACTAATGTCTCCACTTGCCTAGCAGTAGCTACTTGTGATGTATCTCCTTCAACATCCAACTGTTGTCTTAAATGTTCCTCCACACTTAACCTTTGAGCAAGCGTAAGCAGCTCGTTACTAGACATACCAATACGTACGATAAAGTCTACAACGGGTGAATAGTTTGAGTCAGCCAATGTTGTCCCATCTGTTCGAAGTGTTTGAGCTTTACTTCGATAACAAGGTGGGACTAACACTCTCACTCTGTCAGCCAAAGACCAAGTTTCCCATTGAGGTTGTTGGTGCTTCCGGACAAAACTGGGAGACAACAAATAATGAGCCAAATCCAGTCTATTTTCATACAGCAAATGTAAATGAGTAGAAATGCATGGATCAGCTGGCTTGTAAACACCATCGGTTAGAGTAGAAACACGAACATCATACTGACTAGAAGAATGAGTAGGAAACACAACATGGTGCACAAAACGAGTGCCACTCTTGCACCCACACACGCTCGCCTAACAATAAAAAAGTCACAACAGAATGCACTCAACAGTTGCAATAGGAAAACTGTAAGCCAACATTACCGAAATCATATCACACTGAAATGGTGTTATGCTTATTTCTAGTCTGCTGAAACCTCCCTCCAAATCCAACTTGATCATACCATCAGCAGTCCCTCGACCAGTTAAGGGTAGAAGAGTCAAAACAAAAGTCGGGCTTAACCGATCAACTTCATTCTATACAAACAATCAATTTAATACATTCCAGTGTGACCAATGTAGTATAAATAGATTACCTGTACAGTTTCAGAACTATTGCCTATAAGCACATGTAGATTAGTGTCACCATGAAGAGACGTTGTTTCAGCAAACACTCCAGCAAACAGCACCCATGGTTGGTATGGAACTTGATAACATGGAACAACATCACAGTGCCCTTTCAACCAACAGACAACATATCGATGACCTTCACTTGTGGTTGAATCAATATAACACTCAGTATCATCAAGTCTTGTGAAATTGGGATCTTTTGGATTAGTGCTATGCCAAAGGCTAATAGAAGCCTTTGGAGGAATGCACAGGTGGTTATCGACAGGCATGATAAGCAGTCCAGGTCTCTCATACTTAAAATCATCTGGTAGACCCGTGTCTAGCAGTCGTATTGGACATGACAATGGATATACACCTGGAGGAAATTTTGCTGTATAGTTAAGTGGCAACGAACTTACTGAAACAGTAGCATGTGCAATGTTACGCTGTACTGGAACATACAAGGCAAATTTTCTGAGTTTATCGACAACAAGCCCTCCCTTAGTGATATCAGCAGTACAAAGTGCAGAGTCAGAAGATGGTTTAATTTCAGATGAAGCAGCAACAGATGCAAATGACGATTCAATTTCAGATGAAGCAGCAACAGATGGAAGTGACAACAGCACCTCAGACTCAGAATGAGAATTAGGCCCATTTCTCATTAGTTCAGAAATTCGTTTTTTCCGTAACTTCTTCCACACCACTAAAGCAGCTACACACACACACACGACTGCCCCAATTGTGCTTGGAATAATAACTCCTATGTCGCTGTCTGATGATGACTTCTGAATATCGTTGCTATCTCCATGTATTAGAGGAGGAGAATTGTTTACATGAAGAAAATTTGGAAAATCATTATCTTGACTGCTGTCATTTGAAATAATTGCCTGAAAAATGAATGTATAGATTACTCCTAACAGCAAAGTATACTGTACTTAATTAATCACTGCAAACTGCATGTCTACAAGCTATACTGGTACGTTGAAGTTCTTAATTAGAAACTTAAGCTATTACAGTCACAAGTAAGCACATATACTCTAAGGTGGCAAAAGTCATATGTTTGATGACATCAGTCTGTCCTTAAATAAGCTGTTAGGTCAAAAATACTCAAATATATTTACAAAAGTCAGTTTTCTTCACATGAATCTTCAAGCAAGCAATCACCTTGATAAACTCCGTGATTAAAACATTTTGAAACGATTGCTACCATTAAAGTCCAGGCCACAAGCCATAGTTTGCATTCCAATTGTCTGGCCAGCCGTCTGTTGGTCTACAGAGGCATTACTGTAACTGTACATGTAACCCATGCACACCTCGAGTTAATAAGTATAAAGTCTTCGGGCACTAGTGATTTCCTTGGGTGGCCCACCTCAATTTGGGTCCAATAGCTGTCAGATGGTTTTCACAAGTTTCATAGCTGGCTGGTTAATTATACAGTTCACATATGTAGACATCACGGCATTTGGCTTGCTTATTCCCTCTGTGCACAAAAAAGATTGTGCCATTGTTCATCTCTTCAGCTATGAAGCTTTCTGCACAGCATCATTCGGTCTGCATGGTCCACTGTGTTGTTAATTAAACACTAAAACATTGACGAAAGTGGTAATACAGGCAGCTATATGGGATGTCCAGACGTACAGTGGATCAATTGTTCAACTCAGAAACTCCAACTAAGCTCACAAGCGTGCAAATTTGCCACTGTAAAGTCTGTCACGCCCCTGCATGCTGTGATCCAGCTGATTTTGGTTCTAACCACACCTCTCCAGACTGAAAAGAGGTCACCTAGTGTTGAAGTAAACGTTGCATAACTAGAAGCTAAACTGCCAATGAAGCAAAAATGTCTACATATCATCGCTCGATCATCAGACATTAGCAGTAAACGGTGACGACCACAGTGACCACACACAACAGACCTCGTGGTACTCTGCGCCCAATAGAAACACAACATCGACTATAATCTTTTTCGCAATTTGGGAAGCTCTAGTACACGTAGGGAATCGAGTCACATGATGAATTGAGTCACACGATGAATTCATACCCCCCGGACGGAGATGTTGTTTACAAACTCGAAATCGGTCTGAAGACGTGTTCGATGACGTATTGGTTAGGGTTAGAGCTAAGGGTAGGGTTATAAAAGGCGTACACGTACAGTGTACGAATGAACCAACCGGTCCGTGCGCCAGCTACCGGCTGGGTTTCGGACGTCCATTTCCTTGTAGCAGTCCTATCGTCGACAGGCTTATCCGTCCGTAAAGAACACAAATCAGATAGCACAGCTAGCACAGTCCACTAGATTACCCATGCGGTTCCGTTCCGCGTTCCGTTACAAGTTGAGGAGTTGCAATTCGTTTGCAGCCCGTTGGTGGTTACTGAAACACACAAGAAGTAAGCTAATAAACTCATTCTTCAAACGTGGACATCTTACTTATTACATGCAGGAAGACAATCACCGACGCGGCAGCTCTGCTACAAAACATGATTACGCATTCATCTAAAAATAGTCTGTTGTCTAGATGCCCGGATAAAACATACAGTGTATTCCTACTACACGATGGAACGGGTAGCTTAGCTAATACTGCAGTATATTTAGCTACAAGCAACTAGTAGCCAACGCAACACCGTAACCACTACTCAAAGCAAAGAGTGTCTATTATTATTATTACTAGATACGTAACTGTTAGTAGTGGAAGTAGTCTAGAGGTAGGCTAGAGGTAACTACCTAGCTAAAGGTACAGTGTAGACCTCTGCACTTTCATCACATGTGAGTGGCATAGTTGTGCACAATAGTTAATTAGGCAAGTTTGGTAATTAAGTCTGTTTACTCTTGCAAGAGCACAAACATTAATCATACAACTAAGCTCATGCAAATATTAGGGAAATTTTGTAAGTCATTGATTAATTAACTCTAATCAAAATATATATCTAATCAATCTAGATCAACGGCAGATAGGTTGGATGCAGCACATATCATCCTAGCATTGCAACATTGTGTCTCCAGCAACGACAGACTGAACTAATTAACTGTAGGGAAAGACAGATGTACAGTATAATACCTTGTACAGTCACCAATACTCAAAATATGCCTTTGCTGGTTCCTATATTTATCAATCAATTACCAAGTATGTACTCTTGTTACATTAACATAAACTCATTTCTAATAATAATAATAATAATGTGCTACGTTTCAGTTAATTAGACATCAGTCACATTCATTCAGGACTCATCGGTGCTTCAGAAATTGTTGGAACTTGACTTACACTTTTAGACTCTCCAGTTTTTGGCGTCAATGATACCAATGACCTTGAGCGTCCTCGTAGCTTGGGTGTGGATGATGGTGTAGACAACCTTCTCAAGCTGGACACAACATTGGCAGAGCGTTCAGCAGTGGAGACAGTACGCGCTGATGGATCACACGACATCCAGTCAGGCAAGTGATTGGGTTTTGTCTTTAGGAAATGTTCGCGTGACACAGAGTGGTCACTGAGAACATCAACAGAACCATGGAGAGAACCTACAAAAATATTGATTAGCACACAAATAAAGCAAATAATTAAAAACAGAAATAAATCTTATTAGCACTGGTTATAATACACTATTGTGGAATTTGTCTACCAGGCTGAGTATGATGAAGCTTGTGGGTGTATGTATGTAATAACAGTATAGACCCACCTGTTGGTGTATCAAGAATTTCTTTGTGTAAAAGTCCATTTCAAAGTAATAAACTTAATCAAGTAGTAATAACAACAAACAATTTAAATTAAATTTGTCCTACTGGTATGATCAAGATCACACAAAGACAATAATCGACATCAACATGTACATACTTTAGTAGCAACAATACTAAATCAAAACCACACAATGCAGCAGCAAGATGTATGCCTAAATTTTAGGTGATCTCTGATCAGTACCTCCCATCCAGCAAGCACAGTTTGCAGGTACATGTGTAGCATGAAACTTGAATACACGGCTGACCAATGATTGAGCATATCTCCCTCTTGTTGCAATATCTTTCAATTCCCTCATCAAACGATCACTACAACAAACACATCACATAGTAGCTACAATTGAAGTTCCTTATGTGCTAACTGGAAGCCAGGTAGCATAGCAGTTCCTCCCACAACCACAATATTCTCCATGAGAGAGCGACGTACATCAAGAGGACACTAAAAACCAGCATTTGAAAGATACACGTATGAACTCATATAACAACCAAACCTTCAATATGACATCTAGTATAGTTGTTGGTAATGACTTGGACTCTTTGTCATGTTTGAAAATAAGATCAGCTGTTTTCTCCCTGAACACACCAACTCATTAGAACACACCAACTCATTAGCCAAACAGTTGTGCAAACACACACCATTAAAGTTACTACGTGTATACAAATGAATGCCAGTAATATCTGTTCTATACATACATACATACATACATACATACATACATACATACATACATACATAGTGATACATACATACATACATACATTTTTTATTATTAAAAGTTGGTACAACTTCTAAATCCCTAGCAATCTAAATTCTTTACACTAAAGCTAGGTTTACAAGAAAATGTTCATCAAAAGAAGAAGGTTTACAAATAGACATACATACATACATACATACATACATTTTTTATTATTAAAAGTTGGTACAACTTCTAAATCCCTAGCAATCTAAATTCTTTACACTAAAGCTAGGTTTACAAGAAAATGTTCATCAAAAGAAGAAGGTTTACAAATAGACATACATACATACATACATACATACATGTATGTATCCATTTAACACACCTGACAATGCCTGGTATGATGAGAGTTGTACACCCATCCAACGGGTATGATACAGAAGGTGGAATAGGAACAGATTGCTGCAAAGACAATACACAAATAGAAACATGCAAGCAACATACAGCAGGCATACCGTGGAAGTAGTTGACATCTGTTGTCTAATATACAGAACAACACCATATTGTAAAACGATAAACACAAAATTATTATTAACAGTATTCATTTGCAATACCTGACATCATCAGCTATGTGTAGTTCCTGTTCAGAAGTCAATTTCTTTCCAACAAAACAGATGCGTGCTGTGACACTCAAAATAATAAGAAAACGAACAACACAGCAAGCGTGAATCAACCACCTATGATGTCTTCTAGTATCTCATCAGATAAACACACTGACAAAAGCAACAACAACAGTTAGATTGTACTGTTTCCAAGTTACTACAACAACAACACTTTGACTCATACCTTTACTTGCCGGTAATGGTTTACTTGTCTCTCCATCAGTGACAGCAGCATATTCCTTTAGCAGGCAACTTAACTCACTAAATAAGAACAAGTAAGTTACAGTAGCTATAATTGGTGTGACGCCACTGGCAAACAGACAACATAATGTGATAGAAACAAACAACAATACATACAGCAGAAAGAGCAAATACAAGAATTGCATTTAGTTATTCTATCACATGTACATGATCAACCAACAAGCGTAAACAAGAATTTTGTGTATCTTTGACATGATCATTAAAGCTTCATCACATAAAATTCCTTGAGAGTTTAAGTCAGTGACTCTTAGCACTTATTGGTCACCAGCAGAGGCAAAATAGAGCAGGATTCACATCTAATTAACACAAATTCCTGTGGTTGATTTGCCCGCTCTGTAAAGCAAATTAACACAAATTGAGTGGGGAAAACACAAACTCCCAAATAATTTGTTCCTCATATACCGATAATTTAGAGCCCGGATATAGTCACAATATCTTGCTTGTATGACGTCCCTGGTAAGAAGCGACTCGCTCCGTTTATACTGTCCGAGGTTACAAACAGGCATTTCAAATTTGGCGGAGATCCAATGCGCTGTTCTAGAGAAATTCGACTTGTGGCGGGTTTGATCGGCACGAAATAGCTAGCGCCTTCCTAAGATACCTCTGGAAGACACGACACTTTCATTGTCAACCTTGATCAATTCGGCGTACACTCACAGATCATCATCCAAACTTTGAGTAACAACAGCATCCTCGCTAATACGGTCAAGTTCGTGGACTTCAAAAAGGGCTCCTTTAAATTGTCAACATGTACAACCAAAACGTGCATTTGCATTGTGGTGTGGAACCCAGTCTTCATGCACGGTTTCATGGCAATTGGCCCGGCAGTTTGGCGTGATTAATGTTAAAGACATACAGACAGATCAGATCAGACTTTTATATATAGAGAGATAGAGATTAATCGTCAAACAAACAAACAGACTGCCTTTAATACCCAACTTTTAGCTATTACTGTACACATGTACCAAAACAAGTCTTAATTACCTCTGGGTTGCTTATGTTGCATACATATATGTATGTGTATAAATTTCTTGTATACTAGGCATGTACTCTCGAGTTGATGACCTTTATATCACCATTGATTACCTTGCAAGCATTATATCATCAATAAATGTTTACTATATAAGTGTTATTTGACAAACAAACAGACAGACAACAAGATAACAATGGAGATAAAATAACAACTAAACATCGTCTACAATTACTTACGTTTGAAGAGCACGACCTCCACAATCCAATGACTGCCAGCACTTCATCACAGGAATTCCTTCAACAATCTACAAACAAATAAGCATATGACGTCACTTCCAAACTACAAACCAGAAATATGTCAATCAATACAGGCAACAGGCTGGTTTCCTCATAGCCACAGTCAATCACAAGACCGGTGGCTATTCCTAACGAGAGCAATGCCGACAGATGACTTGGAAGAAACATAATAGATGGAACCTAAAGTAAAATAAAGTCACTCTTAGCAACGCATCATTCAGCAACGATGATTTGAGGATCAAATGCAGTGAGTAGAAACCTTTACTGTTAGTATAGAAATTGATCAGTAGTAAGTCATACAATTTCCTTGCATGTATATGGACAAGGCAAACACAGTCAGGCTGTTGACAGACATTGGAGCCACATAATCATTAAACCTGCTCGTGCATGCACTTGAATGCCTTACATGTCACCGGCACACACAAATTGAAATTACAGTTAATCATTAATATTAATCATTTCAACCATATCATAATTAGCCTCGGTATTTCAGACTGCTTTCTGCATGTGATGGGAAGGAAGGGTGGGAGGAGAGAAGAAAGCAGTCTGGGGACAGCTCTATTGTAAGTGACTTCGGAAGTAGGCGGTGTTCATCTTAATCGATAATTACCCGCATTCATTAGGAACAGTAACAAGCACCAGATGGCTCGTGGGATATTGACAGAAGCTGTTTACTGACAGCCGACTACAAACGAACGGGATAACGTAGAAAATGAGTGACTTTACTGAATCCGGTAGAGAGAAGGCAAAGACGTCGTGACCTTGTACTAAAATCGCTTAGCAAGCAGTTGAAGGGTCTTCAAGGCATTATCGTCCGGTAACGTCTAACAAACATTCGCTGAGTTATCATGTCATCAGGAGCGAAACACGTAGCGTGTCGCATTTGTGTTAGCTGCACCCACTGTGCTATTACAGTCGTCTGAGAATCGCTTATAGGTAATTACAAAGTACTCATTGACGTCAGCTGTTGTCTACAGCGCTGATTGGCCGTTTTTAGTGGTGGTTTTGATTTGAACTTGAGCAGTCGCACCTCTTCCGGAGTCACTTACAATAGAGCTGTCCCCAGACTGCTTTCTTTTCTCCTCCCACTCTCCCCTCCCATCACGTGCAGAAAGCAGTCTGGAATACCAAGACTATATCATAATGTATCTCTGGCTTAATTAATTAAAGATGTAGTCAAAATATTTCCTCCCGTTTTACATTGTAATGTTGAAAGAGAGCCTTGGCCAATGTTTTCCTAAATTGAATTGGAGAAAAGAGCGATTCAACGACAACAACTCGTCGATCTCTTGGATTCACCAGCAGTAGTCTATTGCAAACAAACAATAATTTAATAATTTAAATAATATGATCAGTCGAAACATCTCACTTAAAGTAAATATGTTTGAAAAAATCTATCAACACATCATACAACTCGTCAGTCGAGTACTGGTCGCACGTGAATATCCGGGTAATCTAGACACTCTGCAATCGCCATGGTCTTACAGGGAAACTCAAGACGCGCGCAAAATGAACCTTGTTCGAGTGATAGCGCCGTACTTCAGTTGGAATGATGTGTCGAGGACAACTGTCACCAGCAAAGCCGCATCTTCAAGTAGAATTTTACTAAAACGTAGGCTAGAGCTAACGCCGTGCTATGCTATACTTCTTACTTTGTGTAAGCTGTTCCAATATCAAGAATAACCGGAATCTTCTTGTCTTTCGTCAAGGACAAGCCCTCGAAACCTTTTGACGCTGTCATTTTATTGCGCTTGCGCACTAAAGCACGGTTTGGGATTCCGAGGTCCATATATGGCTCTGGGTGACTGTTGCGCAACCGGCTGCGATATTATATTGCTACATATAAATTAAGTTATAATTACATGAAATTAGCTATATTTGTTTTTGGTACACTACCTAGTAGCGACACTATTTGGTTATCAATATCATACATGCCATTGATTTGTAAACTAGTAGACATGTACAATGTCTAGCAATTGCAAATTAAAATTATATATATAAAATAATTAACTTTATCTAAATTTAATTAAAGTTAATTAAACACGACCATAGAATCCACTAATGTAGTCATTCCAAATGTATTTCCTTCTACACACGTTGACAACGCAATAATTTCCAAGTTGGCTATTAACTTGACACAGTGTACGTTCACTGTCAAGCATTTTCATCCGGAAGCTGCTGCGCATGCTGATGCAGCCGGTATTTCTCAGTCATTAGTCATAAATTCTAATTTCTCGCTACAGTTCATTGTTTTGCGGCGTTTTTCTGCGTGACAACCTCTAACGATTCCAAAGACTTCATCACACCATGTCATACACTAGACTGCCTCAAGTAAGTAACGCTAGTGCTGACAAGATTGTGTATCTGGCTAATAATATCTTTTGCTAATAATTCACTCAGAATACTGTGAAGTCAGAGCAACATGGCAGTACGACAGCTAGACCTGCTGGAGCAAGTGCACGTGCAGTCACCTCAGAAGGTCTAGTCTGATTAAATTATTCTTGTAACTTTGCATTTTATATTTTAGTGTTATTATACTGCTGTTTGTCATTGTTGTATGCATGCAGAGATTCCTGAAAATGTGACATCACTGGGAACCACTAGCTCTAACAGAGTCAGTCCATATCACCTGGCCATGGCAACTACAACGACAAGACACCAAATGGAGCAACAAGAAAGTAGTTCACAAAACGTCTTTACAGGAAGACTACCTGGCCCGAGAACGCCAGTGTATGTCCCACTTCTAACTCTCCAGCGGCCAAATGCTCCAACACTAATTTCACCTCGCTTTAACCCGGTGCTATCGCAAACTTTAGCACCAGATGATGACCATAATGTTGATGTCATCGACTCTGGTCTTATAACAGGTAATGAATGGCTTTTGGTTACAGCATGCGACACTAACCATTTTCACTATGAATTAAGTATCTATAGTTGCTGTTTAATTGTTATGCTATGTCATTGGCATGCTGTCTATTTAAGAAGGCACTACAACTTGAGTGCATCATCAAATATACTGTAACTGCATGCTACATGTATTGATCTAACTTATTGTGTTTTCAGTTCAAGACAGACGTTCGAGTAGTCACCGTACTGTTGCTGATCACCGGAGAGACAATATGGACAGTCTACGAATTGAACCGACTTGTGAATTACCTGCAAGAGCAACATACAGCAGCACTCAGTACTTACAATCGGCACCAATACCACAACCAATAGCACCAACAGCGAGCTACACACAACGACATCAGAACAGAAACATTCCAATACAAAGCTTCGTTCAAGAATCGAAGGACAACCGTTGCCATATCACCTCCTCTCCACAGCAGACTTCATACGTGACAGACAAGAGAAACCCTTGGAGGCCTGAGTATACACAAGTACGTCAGCTTGGCTGCACACAACAGCCTCATTTTGTAGGCCAGATAAGCATCCCTAGACTTTGTAGAGCTGCATCACTACCGAACACACAAGAACAAAGGCAGCCTGAGCAACATAGACCACCACCACCATCTGATTCTAGTAATGTGCATAGACGACCGCCACCAAGTTATTTTAGTGCAGTGCAGTTTGTCTTGTCTGAAAACAATCAGCGTCTACCAGACTCAAGTGCATATGTATGCGGTGTGCCTCATACACAAAACTGCCTTCCAACGTTTGAGTTCACTGCAGGTGGTTTGCTGAACATAAATTGGATAGCAGTAACACCACCTAGTCCATCACAAGTGAGCCACCTTGAACAACAATTCCAAATCAGCCACAGGCTATCGGACGAAAGAGCAAGGAGACTGGAAAACGAACTACACATGACTTATTCAGACATCTGGGTGAGTTTAGATATACTTTAATTTCAAAAATAAGTGATAATTGACAAGCAAATGTGAGAGACACTGTAAACTGTTTAGTTGTGTGTGGTGTGTGTGTGTGTGTGTGTGTGTGTGTGTGTGTGTGTGTGTGTGTGTGTGTGTGAGTGTGTGTGTGTGTAAAGCCCTAGATGACTTTAAGAGGCAACAACCAATGTTATCTGTTGTAGACTTGGTTCTGGTATCGACAATGGTTACAAGGTTGTTCAACTAGACAACTAGATCTCCATCGTTTTAGTTCAAACCTGGCTGGCGGGTTGGGAATCTCCACAGTAATGCCACCTCAAGAATTCAGACTGCCCACAAGCTACACAACACACAACACAATGGCTCAACCTCCAACATCCACAAGACAATGTGAAGAACATGTCCAAGACACTACTGCTACATTTTCAGCAGTCAGCCAGTCTACAGATGTCTTGCAGACACACCGCTACACAGTTGAGGTTGACACACCAAGTCAAGACAATCTGACCTCAAACGTTAGACAGCCAATTTCTGTACGTGTTATACCCAGTGTGAGAGCATCAAATCAAGAACCTTCTGCTAAACGGCACTCTAGCTGTGAGGATGATGATTACGAAAGAGGAAAAACAAAGTAAGGATAATGTCACTATTAACTCAGTTCCAGAGACTGCCTATAGTTATAGGCATACAGATATCTACAGATGACATACAGATGCACAAAGTTTGATGCCAATGAGACGTGTTTGTACTGTGACTACAATGTATTGCAGTCTAGTTACATTTTGAGAAAGAAATCAAGTCTTTCCTGTTGCAATCAAGTCTGCCTTGTGTACAACCATGCAGTGAACAACCATGCAGTGAACACACACACACACACACACACACACACACACACACACACACACACACACACACACACACCACACACACACACACACACACACACCACACACACACACACACACACACACACACACACACACACACACACACACACACCACACCACACCACACACACACACACCACACCACACACACACACACACACACACACACACACACACACACACACACACACACACACACACACACACACACACACACACGCACACACACACACACACACACACACACACACACACACACACACACCTAACGATTCAGCTGGAATCCAGTTGTCTTGCCTATATGTAAACGAAATTAAGTTCATTGTTACTATCACTCCAAACAGTTGCTATGGTAACCTCACAAATACCAACACAATTAATAGACTCAACTCTCACAGTAGCAGTTGCTGTATATTTGACTGTTAATAAAACAAGACAGAAACACAGCCGAGAAGCATGAGACGACCTGCACAATAGAAGATACAGAGAGAACATAATCGACCAACTGGTAAGACAAGAACGTGTACCGTCACTCCTCAACACACTAGAACTCACTAACTGTACAGTCAGTACATAAAATAATTTACAAATCTTTAGTCATCAGTTTTGCTCGGCCCGGTACTTGTCCTGTTGTTCGCGTCGTGCGTCAGGAACAAACTGATTCCTTACACCATCGAGGACGTTTGACATGGCTTCACTCGCAACAATCAATGGCTGAACAGCAACACCTGGCGTCACCTTGAGTATACCCGTGACAGCTCCAGTGATGCCGCCTTGTTCGTGTTCGTGTTGTGCTACTTCGGATATTGTCGTCGCCGTGTCACTCAAACCCTACAAATTAGAAAGTCGGTAACGCATCACGTGACTGCATCTGATGACTGTCGTTCGACGTGTTTACTTGAGCTACAATGTCATATGCCCTTGTCACTCCCTCTCTCATATCAACCGGCTGACGTCCATAGCGGCGCTTTCGTTCAGCGCGCCTTTGTCTTTTCTCTGCTTGAACAGCAGGACTAAGAAAATCAAAAAATATCTCTGCTCCAGCCTGAACAACAAGAACACATTACAGTGTCATCGATGTCTCCATTTCTTGTTTTGAAATGTCAAGAAACAATAGAGACAGTGAGTGTCATAGATTGCAGTCATACCTGGATTGTCTGCACCGCTCTGTTGGTCAACTCTACGGTAGCCATTGCTGTTGAGGTACCAAATGAAGTTGAGCCTTTCTGTAGACCGCGCACTACGCGGCCATCTTTCCTGTACTGCTGAATTGGCATCCACACAAGATCCACAATTCCTTGCCCTATTGTCACAACAACCGTCGACGAATATGACAACAAAGTGACAAGATGATGACTTGCCTAGTCTTTTCAGGGCATGCACAGGCCCTACTCCACCTAACAGCCCCGTCATTGTCCCTTGAATATCTTCAGACCATTCGTTTAGAATGAACTGACTCAGCTCACCAAACCCTTTCAATCTAACGCAAACAAACATAAACAGCGCGTCTTTGCGTCCACTCTATCAACCACAGAAATGCCTTTTCTTGCTGCTTAGTTGTTTGAGTGTTAATTCTGAGTTGCTAAGTTGAACCAAGCCCAACACCAACCCGGCCACAAATCCCTACATTAACATTTATACAAACAAGCAGCAAGGGTTGACAACTTAATGACGTCTGACCTGTTCTGTGCTTATCCGTTTGCCGTGGTAATCAACTCGAAGTGGCAAGTCAGGATAAAACGTAAATGAACGAAAGATGATTTCACCTGACTCTCCTGACTGTGATAGTGTACTCGTAGTAGTCGACGACTGCATTCGTGAAATCGGTGTTGTAGCAGGCACTTCACGAGAAGTAGCAGCATCAAACAAAGGAGTAGTGATTGCTAGAGATGCAGTACGTAGTGCGTATCATGACAACCAACCAACAGCATTGTAGAGAACAAACCTGGAGGTGTGGACATAATATACTCAAAAAAGTCTTTCAAGAAAAGCAGCGCATCCTGCAAACAGATAGACTAAAAAGCCAGCACGAACAACAATCTTAAATTTACAATTTACTTGATCGACATTCAACTTGATTGGCAATAGACCGAGATGAAGACAACATTCGGTATTAGCAGATTCAGGGTCCGAACGAAGACACAGAAGCTTGACAGTCACCTTAACACACAAAGCTAGCTCACACCTCAATTACCGACCTTGTGATCTCACCATGCTTGCATGTGATCGTCTTGGCATTGTTTGTGATGAGTAACAGTATAAAAACTTGTTTAACTGTGACAATGCTAGTCGATCTCGAATCTCCACGTCACCGATGAGAGCCGCCAATCGTGATGACTTGTCTGACGTCTCAGCGTAAGTATCAAATCTCACTTTGATCTTGCTCAGTTCAATTTCCATCAGGATGTCCTGGTTACGTAATGGTCCACCTCTCTGTTTACGTTGGTCTTTTCTTAGTTCACTATCCTGGTTTCTCTTTCGTGTTATCTGTGGAGAGTTGGAAGAGACGGTTGCAAAGCTGGGGCAAGTCGAACGTTTCTCTTCGGGTTTGATGGCAAAGTCTCGTCCACCAAATAGATGCCATGTAATACTGAGTTCTTTCAAAATGTATGTTGATACAGGAGTTGGATAGTGAGGAGGAGGATGAAGCATATCAATCTTACTTGTCTGCACATATGATAGACAGAAAATGCTTTACCAAGTGGTTGGTCTGTCTGTTATTCATGTTTAATGCACTCTCTCAGTTTCTTCTGCCTGTCTGTCTATGATGACATCTGTCTGTATTCATCAGTCAGTTTGTCTGTTTGCTATCCTATAAAAACTCTTACTCTCCATCCACCCAGCTATTCACCCATCCACACTAATTTCCTTGCCTTGCTTGTCCATATCACTAAATGCTGTACACATGTTCTACAGTACTTGTCTCTGCCTACAGTAACTATGTACACTTACTGGAACGGACATGTGGTTCTCATAAATAACAATCTCATCTCCAACCTCCAAGAGACACTTCACCACAGGATCAGATCCATGCGAGGCCTAATAATTCTCAGTGTCACAAATTTCACCAATCCATACGTACAAAAATGTCTTACTGTTGTTTTTCCACCAGGCATGTCAAGTATACAGTAACTGCTCAGTGTAGAGTCTTGCTGTGGATCAAGACTCTGACCTGCTGCAGACCAGTCAGACACAGCAGATGACAACTCTGACTGCACAAATGCATCTTCATCTGAATCGCTGAGATCAAGCTGACGTGAAAACATATCATCAATGTCTGCAAGATGGGCAGACTCATCAGGTTCATGTGAGTCTTCAACAGACGCTTCCATCAAACAGCGAATTAGAGCCTGAGGTTCGTTACACTCTTGCACTGGAGTGTCTAACAGATGTTCTACATTAGATTGTGTTAATACTTGTTGTGACTGCTTAAATGCTTCTGATATGTCCAATACTGGTAGTGAAGGCTGCGGCAAGTCTCCATCAGATGAAAAATAATTCAAAAGATCACGTAAAGCTACACAAGTGTCTGCACACGTCCAGATGTTCACTTGACGGTTTGATGCCTCCAAGACAACAGACGGATAGTTCTAAGCACAGAGTACAACAATCCTACCATAGCAACAAAATATCACAACAGTATATCTCATTTTACAGGATCAGAGCTTGTCTTCAATAACAAGTCAAATGAGCCCAAATCACCAACACAAACATAATCTAAAAACATACAGAAACGCATATAGTTGAATACAAGCTTTGCAATAGACCGAGACGACTAAGAAATAGACGTAGCAGTCATCCACCTTGTAGATCTATTGTATCACTCGTTTTGTCTGACAAATAAAGTTCTACTTGACTCAAAATCAACCTGTTGAACATCCAATGTCTGTTAGTTGATATTACTGCACCAAAGTGACATTTAATTGTACATACCGCAGAACACTTTGTGGACTAGTGTAGACGATATTACTAGACACACTTAGCGATCCAAGAGTTAGAGCAACTCTCCATGGCAAATACAATGGCCTAACAAATACATCATTGTATTGTACTGTACGTCTATGTGGCCACAGTATCCAACCTGTAGTCTACAGTACAGTGACAGAGATGAGTGTGCAGCGAAGTTACCACATCCATAGGTTTGTATCCTGGCACGTCGTCTTCCACGACATTGAAAAAGTTAGACAGCTGCACGGAATACACACACACACACACACATACTGACAGACTTTAACAACGTAGTGTTTGTCTCACTTGAGTAAACCACGTCTGCTCTGCTGGCATCATCCGATGTCTGAGAGTAGCACCGTCCACACTGACAGCAAGTTGAACATCCTACACACAAATTCACAACAAAATCTATTCCCAACTAACCGCATGCTCACTGCAGTGACTCTAATATTCGACTATAACTTCAACTAACCTTCACACTTTGAGCATCATCTGCAGCTATCTTCATTGCTATCCTTAGCATTGGCACATTACCCGCTCTGCCTGGCACTCCAGCATCAGATGAATACATCGTAGGCTTCAAACATGATGTAGCCGCCGACGGTGACATGCCAACAGCAACAAGAGGAACCGTGGCGTCAAAATCAACGAGTCCAACATGACTCAACGCAAATTGATCGGATTCGAGACAAACGTATTGCAACTGACTGTTGCCCTGAAAGCTGGTCACGGTAAAGACGTGAGCGTCACGTATATTGACAAGAATTTCTCCCTGCTCTGTCGGGTGGCTGGATGACGACTCAGGACTGAAGTGGACAAGTTTCTCGGGAGATGGAGGTTTGTTGTTGCCCGACTACACACAAACCGCAATAATTTATTTTTAAAAGTTATGAATTGGTATTGAAAGTATCGTGTGTGAATTGATTGTTTATATTAATAAAAATGCTGTTAAATGTAAAAACCCACTAAATTGTTAATGTCAACAACTAATGGATGCACATGCATTCATTGTTTCTATTAGTGTATCAGAGGCATATCTCAAAGGCTTTCCAGAGTCTGTGAGAAGCCTCTCTTTGTGGCTGTATGTTACCTGAGTACTATTCATACATACATACATACATACATACAGACAGACAAACAGACAGACAGACAGACAGACAGACAAACAGCCAAGCAGCCACACTAATAAACAGACAGACAGACAGACAGATAGACAGATAGACAGACAGACAGACAGACAGACAGACAGGCAACAACAGTCTAGTCAAAAACAGAGGGAGCATGTTTCTTTCACACCTTACTACGAGAATGTGAAAGCTAACGTCTCTTCTCAAGCTTCTCCCACACCCGTTTCATCAACGACGTTCCTGGACTCCGCACTTTCTCAGAACATGAATCTGGACCCAGAAACTACTGCATGGAAGTACATCCGGGATCTTACAGTAGAAGACAATCTGAAAGCTGCGTCTCCCAGAGTTGTCCAAACTATCCATCCTACAGTCAAAGCATGTTTCCAAGATTGCTGTGTCGTAGCATTTGGAAAGATTCGTTATGATTCCTCTGATGAGTTAGCACGGAAACTCCTGTTTCTACTGCCTCGCATGATCCTCACTCCTCTGGCGAGGGGAGGCAAATATGGTTTACGTGATGAGAAGGCTGCTTACCACCAGTTTCTCAGCTGGAATTGGTTGGACCTTATTTGCCTGTGAACCCCCCTGGTAAGTCACACACCACTGGGGATAATGCAAGAAAAGCAGCTGCTCTGAGGCTAGTGAGATGCGGAGAGTTGTCACGTGCATCTAGAATTCTAACCAGTAACGGTCTGGCTCCTTCCACTGAGGATACGGCAAGGAAGTTGATCTCCAACACCCTCCCAGATCTTCAGCGCTTCCCCCTCCACCCAATGTTAGTTGTGAGTCGATCACCTTGTCTAGGTCGTTACTCTTCGATTCGATCAGGCAAGCTCCACGTGGATCTGGTGCCGGTCCTGTGGTTGGCGTTTCAAGCATTTTAAAATCCTACTGGAGAATGAGGATACTGCGGATGGTCTCTTCTCTGCTGGTTTGGCTTTTGCTAAGTAAATATTGCCCAATGTGGCTGCCACCCTCTTTTTTTCTTCAAGACTGATCGCTCTGCCCAAGCCAAATGGTGATGTGAGACCCATTGCTATCGGGGAATCTATTCGCCAACTTACAGCCAGGACTATTTGTTCACAAAAAGGAAGAGTTTACTGAAGTTTTCTTTCCCATTCAGCATGGTGTGTCTACAAATATGGTACAGAGTTGATAGTGCATCATATAAGTCTCACTTTGGAATCTAATCCCAACTGGATAGTTTTGAAGTCGGATGTTAAGAACGCGTTCAATTCTGTCAGCAGAGACCAGATCATGGAACAAGTTTCTCTTACCTTTCCTAACTTGTAGAACCATGTGATTCAAATGTATGGCAAACCCAGCTCCCTTGTCTTCACGCATGGTTCCTCTACGGTAATAATTCCATCTGAGAAGGGAGTTCATCAAGGAGACCCTCTGGGTCCTGTTCTTTTTGCCACGGCCATTCATCCAGTCTTAACTAAAATTCAGAAATCCCACTCTCAAGTATGCGTGCTGGCCTACCTGGATGATGTATTTTGCTGGGATGGGCAAAATCTGTTTTGACTGCATTTCATGACTTGAGGGAGTCCTTCTCAGTCATCAATCTGGTCATAGCAGACAAAAAGTGCGAGATATTCTCTCAATCGTCCTTGACTGTTGTTGAAGGGTTTGAAGAAATTCCTGTGTCTTGTGAGGGTGCACTCTTCCTCAATACTTCAATTGGTTCGATGTCATTTGTTACGTCCTCTTGTGCCACCATAGCCCAGTCAAAGCTCTCACTGTGCGATCAGCTTACCAAATTGGATGATGTTCAGAGTGCAATGCTGTTATTACGATGCTGTTACGTCCCCAACCTTAACCATTTGGCCCGGACAGTCCATCCTGATTTGCTAGTTCATGCTTCTACAATCCATGACTCTGGGACAAAGAATCCTTTTCTTACCTCTTAGGCTATGACATGGTTGATAACAGGATTTGGCATCAGGCTTCTTTACCCATCAGAATGGGCAGTTTCGGAATGATTCCTTTGCTGTCAGTGAGACAACCAGCTTTTGTTGCATCCTGGGCCAACGCTTTTACAGAGCTGCCATTCCGATTCCCTGCTTTACGACCTATCATCGACAGTCTCTTAAGCTCTTCAACCTCTCCAATCAGTGAGGCCATAGCAAGGTCTGTCCCTCCAAGAAAACATATCTCTGACTACCTGCCATGTGCTGGAAAAGTTCAACAAAGGCTATCTTCTGTCACTGCTTTCTTCCAATGCTCAATATCTACTCGACAATGCCCCCACTGCCAGAGATGCAGCCCGCCTACGCTCAACAACAGCTAAGAGCGCTGGGGCTTGGCTTAACGTTATCCCTACATCGGAAGTGTTCGCACTCAATTCTTGCAAATTTTGCTTGGCGTCCTTCCTTCGCTTCGGTTTGCCCATAGCCTTCTCCAGCTGGACAACGACATGCAATTGTGGAGCTCTTATAGATGACAGTGGATACCATTTGCTGACCTGTAAGACTGGTGGCGGGCCTGTGTGGTCTCACGAATCGATTTCATCCGTCTGGTCTGATTGTTTCCGTGGGTTGCATATCCACCACTGCAGGAAGCCGAGGAGTTGTTATACAACTACAGACAACAGACTGGACATCGTATTTTTTGACTCAAACATTGAAAACAACATTGACCTAGATATCTCCCTCGCCCACCCATGGAGTAGTGACATCTTTCCATCATCTGCTGGTGTTAGTGGTGCCGCTGCAGAGAGGAGAGCAGACAGAAAGAAAGAGAAATACAGCAAACAGCAATTACCAGGTGGCATAATCGCCACTGTAACCCCTGGTAATGGAGCATTTTGGAGCTTGGGGATCGATGAGTGGAAACTCCTGTGCAAATTATCAAAGAAGTCATCAGACAAAGTGGGACGACCGAACGCTGCGGAATTTATCGACTTCTGGTCCAAACGCTTTTCTGTTCAGCTTCAGAAGTGTAATACTAGAGTCATCTCTAAAAAGCTATCTTCGCTGTCTGAAGGCAACAGATGACCTCTTTGCCACCCAGTACTTCAGCCACTAGCTGGTACTGGAGGTTTTGCTTGTACACTGTAGCTTTTAAGTGTAGTCCTTGTTTTGTTTTACACGAGTTTCAATTTAGCTTAGTTTAGTTGATGAACACTACTAGTAGTTGGACAGTACATAGTACCCTGCATTGCAAATGTATCATAGATAAAAGTTCAAATATATGCGATAGACAGACAGACAGACAGAAAGACAGACAGAACAGACAGACAAACGGACAGACAAACAAACAGACAAGCATCCCCACTGACAAACAGATAGACAGACAGACAAACGAAAGGCAAACCTCTACATGATGTTGCACCAAAAGAGTTAAGAATCACACACTGAGATTACAGAAATAAAGTTTAAGTGCACACACATTATTAGGTCAGTTTGCTGAGCACATTATTAGATGCCTGATTAACAACACAACACCAAGAGAAATCACACAAATCAACTCGACTTGTCTTTGAGTGTCGGTCTAATGCCTATGTGTGCAACGTGACTTCTGAAGCTGTTCAAACCTCAGCAGACGTAATGATCGTTGCAGTTCCTTGTCGAATGTTAACGGTCAGCGATAAGAGACTCTGCTTAGACCGTGACGACCGACCAGCCATCCGGTCTACTCCACCATTGTCAGACAAACACTGATATGCTGACTTGAAGTCACTGCTGTCAAGACTGTCCTCATCAGATTCTGAAGGAAAAAGCATAATTGATGATAAACTAGAGAACTGCCAGAATGAGTGAACGAACCGGGTCTGATAGCAGACTGACACATGTAGAGATGACCGTGTGAGCTGTCTTCCATTCTGTATTTGTCATGATTGACTTCTTGGCTCTGAGGTGACTGCGGCTCCCACAGCAACAAATCACAACAGAATCTAAACGTCAACTATCAGACTTCATGCCAAAAGACAATGCGTTTTAAATCAGTAACTAACAACTCGCGCGCGTGTGTGTGTGTGTGTGTGTGTGTGTACGTGTGCATGTGTGTGTGTGTGTGTGTGTGTGTGTGTGTGTGTGTGTGTGTGTGTGTGTGTGTGTGTGTGTGTGTGTGTGTGTGTTTGTATGTGTCTTTGTCAGTCTACTTACCTGTTGTAAAGATCTTCATAAAACTGTTTGCTTGGCATATGAATGTTTACCGTTGGAAGTAAAATGCTAACAACGTAACGAGAAGAAGCAACAGCACAGTCTTCAAACTCCTTCATTTCACTAGAATTTCCGGGCATGACAAGCTAGACAGCAACAGTTATTCCAACCCTAACTCTAACCCTAACTTCACAAGCTGCACAACCTGTTCGTCTTGATAGACAACATTTGTAGAAGAGAATGGTGATGACTGAGGCTTCCCTAAAAGATCTGAAAATGCATCCCAGTGTGATGCTTGTACTGACTGTTCAGGCGTGCGTCCAAAATCGAGTTCAGACTGAGTTGCAACGTTCGGTTGAATTGTGACCAAGACTCTACACGCGAGTGTAACAAAACATCAAGTATATTATATATTTAATCATTTGTTTATCTATATATTTATTTATTTACTTATTTATATATATATATATATATATATATATATATATATATATATATATTTATTTATTTATCTATTTATTGACTTATTTATTTATTTATCTATTTATTTACTTATTTATTTATTTATTTATTTATTTACTTATTTGTTTACTTATGTATTTATCTATGTTATTGTTATCATCATTGTTGTCGTTGTCATCATCATCATTGCCATCATCACCTGCTAGTTGTGATCTTACTTTGGTAACTCGGACGTTCTCTGTGCTTCTTGTTGTGTATGTGCGACTGTAAGAAAATGAACGGGCTTCTCTTCTCCAGCCATACAAAAATGTCCTAGAGAGTGTACATTGTGAGTACAAACAAACACACATAAAAGACAGACAGACAGACAGATAGGCAGATAGACAGACAGGTAGACAGATAAACAGACAGACAATGGACAGACAGACAAAACCTGCCAAACAAAAATGCATTTCTTGGTATTCATCACAGCAACGCCATAATACCTTGCATTTCCATAAAACGTATATCTAAATTCGTTTTATCGTCTCTACTGCAACCTGCAGTCTTCATCTTCATTTCACTACATTCAAGTATCAATCGCTGACTCCTCACAGGCTGCCTATGCCACGGACCCTTCTCACTCGGTTGTCTCAAATCAGCGACTGGAAATCTCACAGTCAACCTCAACACTGAACAATTCACAGACACCGCATAATCTCTAGCGTTTGTAGCTGGTCCTTCATCAATTGCTTTGTGATATGCAGTTTGATATCGCACACTAGATGTTGCTTCCATAGAAGAATAGAGAGAATATTTAGCAGCTGCGTGCAGTAATCTTGAGTTGTGATCATCAGATTTCGTTTTGTGTTTCAAAATATCACTCAGTCTATCCACTAATGTTACATTCAGTTCGCATGATAGTTTTCCTAGATTAACGACGATGTCTGTGTTTGCTGATGATTTGTGGTGTGTTTGTCTCCGTGAATTGTAGAATTGGCCAGTTATCATGTCAGTCATTGTTACACATGCCTTGAGAGAGGCAGACTGCCTTTCACTTCCTGAATGCTGCTGAATTTCTGGTGTTGAAAGCCTCACTAACTGCAACAGACATCCAATGTTAGGATTATGTGGCTATAGTAACAGAGAGGGTGAGCTTTCAAGGTTGTTGTCATCCTGTATTTCTGTCTGTGAGTCTTATCTGTCTGAGTGTCTATCTGCCTGCATGTCTGTCTGTCTGTCTGTCTGTCTGTCTGTATGATAGAGACATTCAACATTTTGCCCATTGACTGTTATTGTTTCGCATAAAGTTGCGCTTGTTATCGGTAGAGTAAGTATTCAAATAAAACAATCTGTCTGTCTGTCTGACAACTTTGTTCATTGGCAATCCATAGCCACACATCAGAACTGCTCACTGTTGCTATGCTTGCTGGAGACAGCTCTTCTTTGTGAACTCCAGGCAATAATCTGTTAGTGCCATAGAGACACTCCAGTACCTCTCCAGAGCCAACTGACAATTCCATTTGAGTACGGTGACAATATGACAACATTTGAACAGCCACATTCATTTTAAATGGATTAAATGACAACCTAAACAACAGCTCATCACACATACCAAAAACGTTAATAAGAAATCATCTCCCAAACCTTAGATGATCTGCACTACAAGCTGAAGCAAGTTTCTCTTTACTCACAGTACCGACGTTATTTCCACATTGAGCTAAAAGATCTGTCAGTTTCTGAAAGAATGACTCCGCTGCTTCTATCACCGGGTATATGTTCTCTCCTACAGCTGAAGTCTGGATATCACTTTCTAGTAAAGCTACTGTCAAACTTCCTAATTCAATTGAAAATTGAGCTACGTCCTCCACTACATTGTCCCTACTAGTCATGATCCTTTGATTTAAAGATGAGCCGTAAGATCCACCAGGAGTGCCATAGGATGAAGCAGAGCGACTACCTGTAATCCATAAGATAAATAAATGCATCATAACAGTTCAAAATATTCCAATTACTGTTACCGATACATTTCTCTGCTACAAAGTAGTGTTTTATGACATACATACCTCTAATAGTCTTAACACATTAAAAGGTGCATCGCTCTAATACAATGTGTGTGTGTGTGTGTGTGTGTGTGTGTGTGTGTGTGTGTGTGTGTGTGTGTGTGTGTGTGTGTGTACATGCACCTATTTCTTAAACTCCTAACCTAAACAACTTTATAACTGACTGATTTATCTGATTTATTCAACACAAACACTATAAACCACACCATCTGCACCTAAACCCTTCCATTGCCACCTCAATCAATAAAACTCCTAACAGTCATCAATCGCTGGATACAAATAAAAATGTGCAAATCATTTCACTTATTAGTGTACACATTAACAAAGAACCAGTTAGATCAATAGATACTACGAACTTGTTGTGACAAGCCAAGATGTCATTCATTTGATTCATTATAACTACTAAACGTTACTTTACCATCTTACAGTACAGTATATCTCCACAAGCAATGTGCAGCCAAGTTACAGCATACAGACATTACAGACTTTACCACGTGAAGTGACTGATGCAAGAGATGTGAAACTCTTCATTCCCGCCATCAGCCGGTCAGTCGACAGTCCACTTCCCGCTCTAACTCGTTCTTCCAACCGAATACTTTCAAAGTGCTCACTGTCTGTTAACAGCGGTGGCTCACCCAGAGGCGGCAGACCCAATGTGTCCGATTTTAGTGAATAAAATTGGTCTGCCTCTTCATCGTCAGCAGCTGTCATGGAGTCCAAATCGCCAGATTCCTCCATTCCTACTGTACTGGAATGGGTGGGTAACATCCAGGGATCGGCCTTCTGATGGTTTTGACGTTCTTTCTCTTTCTGTGCTTCTTGTTGACGTGTTTGGTTTCTTGCATGTAGTTGCTGTTCGACTAGCTCGTAGTCTGTGCGTTGCATTGGTCGTTCGTTCATATGATGAGAAAATCTTTTGTTTGTCTGATCTGAAGACCCGTCTAGAATGATATGAATAGTACATGCACATGCACACACACAGTGACACTCACACCCACCCACCCACCCACCCACCCACCCACACACACACACACACACACACACACACACACACACAATTGTAATATTGCTTGTTACTTACCTTGCATCAGCAGTTCAACAAGTTGCAGTAGGAGATGTAACTGGTAAGGAGTCAAGAAGAAGTGAAGAGAACCAAGAGAACAGAGAACATCCACCTGTTGACAACAGAACACAAGACATTGCGTGGCAAATAAAAATCATAGAGAAAACAAAACGACATCACGTCTGAACATCATGTTATATTACGCATGTTGTCTGTCTGTGTGTCTGTACTCCAATCTCACTCACTGCCCATTTACACCAAACAGTAATCAGTAGTCACTCTACACTGCCTGCACATCTCGCCAACTTTCAAGCCAAACAACACACACAGCAGACAGACACACATGTAAGTCAATACAACAACAGTCAGACTTATCAACTAACTTTTGGTCCTGGCAGTGATTCCACTTGTTTGAGCCTGACCTTGACCTTCATCTCCCCAACAAACTGAGCCACGCGTACCGGCCTACCACAACCATCACAATCGTCAGGCAATGACTCACCTCCATAACTCACATCACTAGAAAACCGACGTGACCTACACACAAGAGCAACATGATAACAAAGCAGTATAAACAACTACAAATGACAAAGAGATGAAACCTGAATACGTTAGCACTAACTGAAGCTCCTTCCTCGTCTGTGCCTGGGTGGCAAGGCTCAAGGTCTACGAATTCGAGCAAGCTGAATGAGACACCAAATAACGTCAAATTCTTGACTGATGTGGAGGTTTGTCTTCGTGTAGTTGGTAGGCCGTCTGGAGGGTCGACACTGCTGCCGCAATCGCTTTCCTCTTCTGCGGCATCAGAGTAGTCAAGGCTATCGAATCAAAAAGAAACACAAACACACAATAGTGTTGTTAGTTTTGTTGGTATAATGACCCGCCTGCTCACTACACACTGTACTTGAACATGCTGCCATACATCAGTCTGTCTATCAATGTACATATTCTCAAAAATCAGGACTATACATTGGCCTGTCTGTCTGTCAATACATATATTTTTCATAAATGAACTATAGCACTAAAGCAATATCTAATCTACGTGTCCATTACATCTAGTACATACATGAAAACTGGTTAAAACTACAATGCACACGATATACGCACTAAATACACATACACATTATGACTAGACGGAAGGGACCTATGGTCCCAGTCTCTAAATGTTTATGACTGTTCACTGAGAGCTGAAGTCTTCCTGCAGCTGTATTCGTTGAGGAGAGATGAGAACTTCTTTGTAAGGGTCTTGCTGTTACATGTCTGTCCGTCTGTCTGTCTGTCAGTCTATCAATATACATATTCTCAAAAATCAGAACTACAGATTGGCCTGTCTGTTTGTTTGTATATCATGTCTGTCTGTCTGTCTATCAATATACATATTCTCAAAAATCAGAACTACAGATTGGCCTGTCTGTTTGTTTGTATATCATGTCTGTCTGTCTGTCTATCAATATACATATTCTCAGAAATCAGGACTATACATTGAGCCGTCTGTCTGTTTGTCTATCTGTCTGTTTGTCTATCTGTCTGTTTGTCTATCTGTCTGTTTGTCTATCATGTCTGTCTGGCTGTCCTGTATCTGTCTGGCTGTCTGCCTGTCCCAGACTTTAGCATATACATGTCTATACCTATCAACATGTAGTTCCAGTGCAATTGCCTTGTCCTCTTTCCGAGATTGTTCAATTCGAATCAACGTATTCACAAGCTTCACCTTCACTCTAGATAACACTACTCACACACACACACACACACACAAACACGTTCACGTTCTACCTTCCACCCACAAACAATACAATCTTTCTATCCAACCGGAATCAATCATTCTAGCCAGCACTTCCACGCCCTCGTATTGACCAGCGTCTCCCTCTTCGTCCTCTCTCATACAATCCTCAGCAATCTTCATACTCGCAGCCATCGGATCACCAGCAGACATGGAACTAGCCATGCCTGCTAATCCAACACCTAACACAAAATTCAATCAATTTAAAACACACACGCATGCACACATGCACACACACACACACACGCACACACACACGCACACACACACACACACACACACACACACACACACACACATGCGTGCACACACACACACACATGCGTGCACACACACACACACACACACACACACACACACACACACACATACACACATATTGTATTAAACTGCTTCAAATGTCTGTCTACCATCACAACATTGTAATATACGACTGTTAAAGGCTTCGATTGCAATAAAAAATAAACGTAAAAATATACAATAGGCTTTGAGTAGACATAACAAATGTGCCACAATCATTTAGATAAAAACAAATAAATAAACAAATAATATCTACATACTCTACTCCACCCACCACAATTCAATATACATGTTTGAAGACTAGAATCCAAATAAATAACGAAATTTGTTGAATTCAAATAAATAACAAAATTTGTCAATGTGACGTCAGAACCTCCTACATTCCCGTATGTACTCTACAACAAGAGATCGTGATATCAGACGATACGCGACTGACCTGCTTCTCCTTCGCTTTTCAAAGCGAGAGTCAACTCGAGTCCATCGATCTCCAGTTGGCAGTTGTCTTTAAACAGACTACTCCACGGAACGACGACGGCAACGCTGCGTACGACGCCTTGTTTGACTTCAACGGGCGCGTGAAGGTTTTCAAGAAATTCATTGACGGCCTGCGATAGCAAGACGCCCGACCAATAGATAATAGATCAAGTGTACTGTACATGGCGGTTGCTCACTTCTACGTCCAATTGAACGTCGCTGATCGTTCCTCTTCCCTTGAAGATGTCGACACTCAGTTGCTCCACCGAGATCTTGTGTTGAAAGAACTGGCCGAGGTAATGCTGGAGTAGATAGCGGCAAGCACGTTTCTTGAAAGATTCGGGCCAAGGAAACCAGGGCATATTTACCAATGAATTTGATGCGCATGCGTGTGCTGTATGGACTGTACACTGAGGATGACGCGTCACTATTCTAGATGACGTACTGCCTTGGAATCCAGACTGCAACACAATCGAATGCCTCTGTAATGCTTTCAGTGATTAGTGGAGTCTTCTAAAACTCCGAGCAAGAGGTGAAATGTAGTGGTTAGATAGCTATAGGTAAATGATGCAGTTTGGTGCAGTATGATCGATACAACGTGTAGTACATGTAGTTGAATGCTGTCAAGCCATTAATTAGAAGCTGAGCAAAATGATGTTAAGCAGAAGTGGCAAAGAAACGGTGAAGCGTGCTTGTCACGTGCAGACATGCTTCGAATTCAACAATCCGGCTGAGGACTACTAGTCAATGTTGTGCGGTTTACACTTTATTATTCTCATCAAACTGACAGGTTGCATTATGAAGATAAAATTTTCATCAAGTGTAAGAGTGAATGATACACTACTTACTCTCAATGACTTTGTATGCTCAAACCTAAAATAATCAATAAGCCTGCTCTTCATATTACAGAATAAAATCAATTGCAAGAATCAAAACGTGCACAACTTTCAACTATTGTGATAAACAAATTAGATTTAAAATTAGATTTACAAATATGATGCAACATGACTTGAGCACCGAAATGGTGGTTTAGGACATGAATTCGAATATGTATCAGTCACTGATGATCCTACATCATTCCTCAGTGGTACAACATCTCCTGGCATCCGAGGGTTCAGTTTATTTGCATCAGATGGCACAAAGCAGAACGAATACGGATTGTGTGTCTGTTGTTGCAGTGTAGAATGAGGAGAGCTGTGTGAAGGCTGACATAGCACGTTGGTAGAGGAAAATAGAGATGTGTAGGAGGGTGGTGGGTTTCCTGTAACATTGTTTGATGCATGCACATTTCTGCTTGCAGCATATGTTGGAGACTGTGAATTTTGAGCATAAAGCTGTGGTGACTGTCTATGAGCTACATGAGTTGATACATATGAACAAGGCAATTGTGAGTTTGAAGACGAAGATAAACACTCTGACTGAGTGTGGTCATCTAGTCTATTAATGACTTCATGTGGCTGTTCCCAACTGCTTGTACTCTGACGATGGTTAGCAAAGCTTCTCGGCCACTGGGACTTGGGAGCCCACAATGGCATTTGTGAATGAGATGAATTATCTCCAGTTTGTTGAGCTATGGTGCTACGTTGACTATGAAATCCATTCTCTACTCCTCGTCGTTGATGTCTCAATACATTTCCTTCATAATGTGACAAGTCACCATCTGATGTTGTCTCTTCTGACGTTGAGAACGATGACATTGCTGTTGCTTGGGCAGCTGTGTTGAATACTTGTGAGTAATCAATGTGTCGAACAGGATCTCTATATCCAAGAGCACCAAGCTTACTACCACCACTAACAGACATTCCTGAGTCAGTGTCTGAAGACATGCTGAGGTCAGAATAACGACTCGTACTGTACTGCTGTACACTTCTTTGCACTGAACTAGGAGGTTGATAAGCACCAACATCTTGTCTTAGTCCTAACCGAATTGTCTGCTGAAGCACAGACGTGTCATGGCCAGCGGGTGGATGAAGAGGAAGTGGCATCTGTTGCACATGTGGTGTTGTTACATGAACATTGTTGTGCCCAATAGGACAATTTGAAGTGTATGCAGAATTCTCAACCAATGAGTCTGAAGTTGAGTGAACTGTATGGTAAACAGACATATTAGTTGAAGAGTGCACAGTAGAACAAACTGGCTGATACACAGGAGCCTGAAATGTTTGGTAGTTGTCAGGTTTAGATGTAGAAAAAGCAGCATCTTGAAATGTGGAGTAGCTAGAAGGCTGAACCGAAAAATATCCAGAAGGTTGAGCTGGTGGGTGGGAAGTATGCTGAAGTTGCTGACTGGCAACTGGTTGAACTGGTGAGTTTGCAAATGACGGAGTTGCATCAGTGTAAGCAGCAGGCTGGGAAGGAGAGTACGCCACCAACTGATCTAAGAAGTTGGCAGGTGGCTGAGTTGGAGAGCAAGCAGTATGCTGTACTGACACATTTCCTGAAGGTTGGGTTGGAGAGTAAGCAACTGGCTGCCCTGAAACATTAGCAGACGATTGAGCTGGTGAGTAAGCAATAGAATGCGCTTGCACATTGGCAAAAGGTTGACTTAAAGAATGTGAAGGCTGCATTGACACGTTGTTGAAAGATTGAGTTGGAGAGTAGGCAACATGTTGCACTGGCACATTGGCAGAAGGTTGAGTTAGAGATGAAGTAGCAGGTGGCATTGACACACTGGAGAGAGGTTGAGTTGGAGAGTAAACAACAGGCTTCACTGGCATGTAGGTAAAAGGTTGAGCTTGAGAATAAGCAACACGTTGCAAAGGCAAGTTGGTGGGATGTTGAGTTTGAGAGTACGCAAATTGCTGATTTGATAAATTGGCAGAATACTGAGCTGGCAAGTAATATTGTGGAGCTAGTGAACTGGCAGTAGTCTGACCCGGCAAGTTGACAGGAGACTGTGCTGGTGTGCTAACAGGTTGAGCAGACGGGTATGCAGCAGCCTGAGCTCTAGGATAATCACTAAGCTGAGCTGTAGGGAAAGCACTATACTGAGCCAGTGGGTAAGCTACATGACGACCTGGTAAGTTAACAGGACGTTGAGTTGATGTGTAAACTGCAGGTTGAACTTGAGCATATGCAGTAGAATATGCTGGATGATAACCCAATGAATTAACATGATAAGGATGAAAGGGATAACATGTTGGCAACCCAGGTTCAAGATTACGTAAGTTGCTATTGGCGTGTCCACTCAATATCCACTTACTTTCAGGCAGGGATGTTCGCTCCATAGGAACAGCAATGAAAGACTCTTTTTGTGGTTTCTTCAAAGGAAAAAGAGACTTTGCAGGGTGCACTGTCCGTGTGCTTGATCGATGACTGTCACTTACACTGCTGTCACCTTGGCTGTTGTTGTTGTTGTTACTGTTGCTTGCCAGTTGTCTTGCCTCTTTCCTTTTCTGCCATTCAGCCACTTTCTCCTTTGCCTCTTCCCATCCATGATTAGACAAAGAAAGACTTTTATGCTGATAAAACACAAGGCTGATTCGACTCGGGTTTAATCGACTTGGTCTTTTGAGAGCAGTTGTGGCATGAAGCTCCTTCTTAGCGCACTCAATTAGTAAGGACCCATGAGTAAGACCAAGAGCCACACCTTCAGCCGGCAACTTATCATCTGGCAGCAAAAGCGCTTTTGTCTTGTGCTCTGTAGTAGAAGGTTCTACAGAAGGATGCATGGAGCAGCCATCACCAGACGCAGGAGGAGTCTTGTCGTTCAGTACATTGTCTACACATCCAATCAACGAAATTTCAGGAAAGAGAGTCTCATCTTGACTGAGAGCATTGTCGGTCCACTCGGCCTGTGACGTGTCACCATCATAGCCATAGTCATCATATGACAGTCCCCCCAATGTTGGCAAGTCAGTCAGCACACCAGACTCATCAAATGATGGTAACACACTACCAACACTATCTAAACTGCTTCCTAGTCCAGAAGAATCACTGTTCACAGGAGACAAATGATGCTCTCTACTCTCCATCCCACAAGAAGTCCCAGACACTTGAGAGTCATGTTTACATAATAATGGTATGCCAGCATCCCATACATGTCCACTAGTTGACACGTCACTCTGTTGTGCATGACTGACTTCCGGTTGCTTAGGGCTTGAACCCAGTTCTGTTGTCTCATACTTTTTGTTCAGCTCGAGACCTTGTAGATCTCTCTCTGACACTGATGTAGCCTTGTACAGAGGAAGAACATGAAGCTGCTCATCATTGTCAACTGAAGACTTGTGACAACTACTGAGTAAACTAACAACCTGAAACACCTCATAGTTATGGCACTCAAAGACACAAGACCAAATTTCTTACTACAGTGGCTCCGTTGTCTAAATTATGTCTGTCATAATGACTATGAGCAGAGAAATCTAAACAGGCAGTGACAGAAGCAAATGGCCGACCAGGTTTCTTCCCTAACCGACAAGCTGATGCCACATCTTCAGTTGTGACCTACAGTCAATGAACGTTACATACACCAACAAATCTACTAGCTACACTCTTGTACTTGGTTTGCATATGCCTGAGGAGCCAACATTTCATACATAGGAGATACCTCAGTGGCAAGGTCCTGCATCAGATCCTCCAACTCAGATTCCTAATCAACACAAACAAAAACTTATGCAAAACATAAACAAAAACCTTGATTACATCCTTTACAACCTCTGCTCTCCTCATTACAATAATTCATTACTCTTATCGATCAACACAAGTACACACATTACAATAATTCATTGCTCTTATCAATCAACACAAGTATGGCTACAACCAGACACGACTCTACCTTGGATTGGTTAGCCAATTTGAATTTTCTAGGACTATAGCTTCGACCAAACTTGCAGCCATTGAAGAACAAACTCCACGAGCACCCAAATGAAAACGACGCACCGGAATCAGATACATCTTCGCCCTGGCAGCTGCAAGTCTTCCTGTAGGTCCACGAGAGTACACACATATAGTACTGTACCATATTATCAAATAGTTCACTTTACTGCAGCTCTGTACATTTCATTCTTGCTACATCTTCTCTCTGTCGGCATCCCACAATCAGACAGCATCGTTCTCAACTTGTCATATGCATGAGTAGCCTTGATGAAATCAAGTCCGTTCCACGCCAGAATGTTAATGACAATAAGTGCAGTGCTGCATTTATGACCCTCTCGTGTCCGATACACAACAAGAAACTTCTCCTCAGGCCCAGTTTGCCTGATAATCTACGACAAAGTATCTTATTAAATTACTATTACATGATGTTACACAAGGTACATTTAGCTACTAATCACACATGTACGTACATACCCACTTAGCAGTAGGGCAGCCTTGCTTGGTTAGTGCTTCCCTTCCAGTAAACGTTACCTGTAAAACACACAAACTTCGTACAGCAACGAGCATGTCAGATATACTCTGTAACTGAAACCTCCACCATCCTCAATTGAGTTTGGGAGCATCCAAACCTACACAGCAGTTTAAAAAGCTCCTAATGTAAACAGATCTTGGAGGAACATTTGCATGTTCAAGTGTACCTAGTTAGCAGCATTTGACGAAGTTCATCTTTGTTGGAAGCCGTACCCAAGTGTGAGTAATATGGCCCATAATCAGACCCTTAAACACAGCAAGAAGCCACTATCACTATCAGCCTAAAGTCGGCCTAAAACAGTATGCCATCATACATACCTTCACATCCACATTTAGGGATATTTTCTCTTGCAGAAGGAGGAAGTCTAGCTATTCCTGAGGGTCTACTTGTTTTCAAAGGAGAACTCCCTGTTGCTGCAGCTCTAGGTTTGTATGTTTTCCTCTTTGGCTTAGAGACAGTTGAAATAACCTTTGGTACGACCTTTTTCCTAATATTGCTTGATTTGTTCTGCTTCGCTCTATTGCCCCTGCTACTGCTATCATCCACATCAGTCTTTTCAGTGGTTGCTACATGGCTCCCCGCTTCATCCTTTTCTGACAATTTCCGGTTGGGGGTAAATTTCCAAGCCTCATCTCCGGTCTTAGTCCGGCCCTTTTTCTGAAATTACAACCACAACGTAAACAGATCATATATCCAGCAACACGGACTAACTGAAACCTATCAGACTGCAAGTTCCAAATAGTCATCCTTCAGCAATGTGCTTCAACCACAATGTCACGCACGCTTACCATACACACAACAAAACTCCGGGACAATAAAGTGTAAGGTAAAACCGACCTTTTAGGTCCACTACCGACACGTGTACGTGTTCAAGGCGTCAAATGAAGGAGGGATATCCCACGGTAGGCAAATGATCACCGCTACTGTGTAATATATTGCAACGCGGCTTGACCCCTAAAGACCAAGCATTTCCTACAGCAGGAAAATCGCGCTAACCGCCCTCCAGCGAGCATTCCACTCGGTCGCCCGACGCATACCGACACAGTACACTCATATTTCCTAATTCCCGACGTCGGCGAAATGCATGCAAGCGAGATATACGACCGTCAAACAAACAGCAGAACTACCTCCTCGATCTCCACGTGTACACCCACACGGTGAGACGGCAAATAGGGCAACAAACGACCTCCGACTCCCGTAGCAATCGTCGCGTTGCCTCCCCACGAACGCATCAGAGTCGAAGGCGACCACGTCGGCTGATTTTGAACACCTCCCGTCCACCGTCTACAGACGCCATCATCTTCAACATCATCATCATGCTTGTCTGCTCGTGAATCAAACGGATCATTGACGAGTCGCCGTTTTCGCGAGATTGTCTCGTGACTTGGCAGTTTGGTTGGAGGTACGTGCCTCGTATTTGTGGCCTGGAAATCCCAAGACGGTGAAGTCAAGCGGCTCCAGTCACTTGGACGCCATAGATCCATGACTCAAACACTTGACATTATCACCAAGACAGTGAGAGACTCAGCGAAACCGCAGAATATCTGGATTTCAATAACCACGAGTGAGCGCTGTCTCTGTCATACGCCGTTTATTCTCGCACTATGAGCGCTAACCGGTGAGTTGACGTGACGACGGGAATATAGAATTGACTGTACGAACAATGGGCAGGCACCAACAGTCAAAGAGCAGACGATGACAAACAGGAAATACGCGTTGACACGCCCTACTTCCCGATATTTAACCATTATGGACGAAACCAGTCGCTGCCCCGCCCCTCGCCAACTCCCACGTGTCTGATAGGACTGTGTAACACGTACATTAGACCCTATAATTCATGTCCCTTTCCCAGCCTATCCCAGCAGCAGAAAGCGCGTCGTCTAGAAATCAATTTGCAATGCGCGCAAATGCCCTCCCTTGCACGACGATTCCGGAGGTACGTAGAGAGCGCACATGAACGAACCTTGAACAACACGCAATGTCTCAGCTCGCATTTCTGATGCAGATGACGATTGAGACAGAAGACGCACTTTCCGCAGTTCTCTAGAACTTTGCACGGATCGCATTGTCCGCACGGTTTCCGCTTGACGATTCGGCGCTTCTGCATCCGACGACAACTGCAGTAAAACAATCCGGATTGGAATGCACGACCCGGATGAGACACACACTGGTGATTGACATCTGATACTTTTTTAACGAAATGAAGATTTACAAACTAGATTACACAGCACACGGCTTGCAACAACTTGCAGCCATGGGCAACAGTAAAATCAACGGGAAGTCTGAAATGACGTTTGCATGTCAGATGTTGATGGTGAACTGAGCACATTCTTGTAGTAGTGTTCTATTAGATAATAGCTACTGTTTTACAAAAGCCTCCGGTGGAATGCTGGAGTTCGACTGTAAGAGATCAAAATAAATTAGATGCACGAACACGCAGAAACTGTTATCTGTTTGGTCAACCTGTAGCACAGTGAAAGCTTGCGCTGACTGTAGATATACCCAGTTGTTTTGCGCTAAACACCTAGTAGGCAGGAAAATTATAATTGACCTACGGATACAGTATGCATATAATATCATGAGACTCACTTCTGTGACCATTCCAAATTCATTCCTGACTCTTTACTAAACTGAATAATCATCTCCTGTTGCTGCACCAACCAGGCAATCGCGCTACTTTCTTGAGTTTCAAAATTTCTCAACTAAACTTACTTGAGGATTGAGTCCAACCATTCCCCCCGTTGAAGCCAAAGGTAAAGATTTCTGTTCCGCTATTGGTAACCCTGTTGGTGAGACAAGACCCCCAGAAACAGCAAGTCCAGAAGGCGCTCCTAAGACGTTAGTTGATGACTGATCAAACGACGGTTGTGGAACAGGTCCCAATTGATCAAAAGCCTTCAGATTGAGCACAAGGTCAGATAAAGATAAAAGAAAAAAATTAATTAATATATTACCTTCATTTGCAATGGTGTGGCATTTCGTATATGGAGTTGGTCATTTACAATGGTCAGGCTTCAAGCAAATGACTGTCAGTGAAACGCTAGACTCACAATAATCCAACTAACTTGCTTCCTAGTGCGGATGGAATACACACAAAAACGCGTGAAAAGCACCGGACCACAGGTCTGCTGCCGAATGTTGTTTCTTGGAACAGTCCCCAAACAGTGAAGCATGTACAAGTCGCCTGTACGAGATAGGCTAACTAGCACGCACTAACATCGCAATGTAAAAGAGCTAACTGTTGCTAAGGCGATGTCCACTGTAAATGTGCCCAGATCATGTCTTGTTAACGGTAATTTATGAATAAGTGACGCGATCTGAAGTCTGCCACGCCTTATTAATTCATTCTTTTCTAAATGTCAATCAGAGGTGACATGAGATTTGCAGCACATTCATAGACACTATTTCACCAACGTGCGGGTTTCACTCTTAGAAGATTTCTGCTATGCTGTAAATACTCAGTTACAGGCGGTCCTCTAGAAAAATAAACCAAAGATAAAAGCAATCTCTGCACACACTGTGTGTGCAGCTCAATAGGATATCATCAATACTAACTGCAATACATTGTATCTTAGGTAGTACAGATTCTGGTTTCGTATGAAACCTAAACTCATGCGACAGACGGGTATATTCAATTCCAAGGTACCGAGTCCTAGTCACTTTCCTTCACATTTCTGCTTTACCTTCACGTCAAATTCCACCATTTCTTTATTATCAATGAACTTGCAATACTGCGTGGTCAACAGGCTAATCTTGTCACTCAACATACTGCTAACAGTTGTTGAATTCAAGCAAGGCAAAGCATGTTTGTTCATGTTTAAACTCAAATAGAAGGTGCCAGAAAATGCTAAAAGCAGAGACAGAAACTTTCCGTACAACAACCATACAATAGGATGACACCCAGAAACTGTTTTGCCTTCTTACAAAAAGTGACACAGTACTGTAGTAGTTCAAATAATTATACAAGAACAATTACTGTAATGACATTAGATGGCCTACTTGTGATGCCTGTCTTGTACGCTTGTCACAGCCAATGAAAACAAAGCCTCACAAAAGAACAAAACGTTTAGATAATATGTATTAAATGTCTGTGCATGTGTAGAATAAGAATTGTGAAAAAGGTTTCATTACATCATCTGTGTAAGCATCTAATAGCTTTTCTCTCCCTCCTGGTGAGTCGTATAGATTGTAATACCTTAAAAACACAACAATAATTATTACCACAAAAGATTAGCATTAAAACAAGCAAACCAACGTTTCTAGAAATTTGTAGACAAACTGCTTAATTTGTGGGTTGATTGCAAAACTCGACTACAAAAATACAATACAACAATTGTAGGGTACTGAGAGATGATGTTTATCAAAGAGTACACAACACCTTGGCTTCAGGAAGCTCAGTCTTTGTGGGAAGATCAAACCCAATCTTAGGAGCTAGCTGCTGACCATCCTACACAATACAATTAGTGAGTAGGCACCTCCAAAACAAGCCAGTCACTTAAACTTACTAACGACGTCACATTTGGTAACTGACTCTGCACTGTGCTGTACAATATAATCGCACAATGGTTACTCATTCAATGTTGTCATGTTGGTGTGTTGCTAGTGACTTGCCTTGCATAGCTGCTTGATAACTGAGAGACAAAAGGATTTCCTTCGAGCGAGAGAGCCACTAGTTTTGGACAGTCTTTGAGTTTCACTAGCTCTATCTCAGATCTCAACTAATAAAAATAAAGTAAACGTCTATAACTGTGTTATTGTTATTGTATGTGGTTGGTGAGATCTTACTAAATTGTTTGCGAGACCTAGATGATGTAGATTCGGAAGCATTGAACTAATGTTGATGCAACCATCAAGATTAGCTATTCTGTTGTTGCTGAGATCAAGTGAGACTAGCTGCAATGAAAACATAAATCTAGAAATAAAGATGAACACAGACAGACAGGCAAACAAACAGACAAACGGACATGCTTTGTTGGATAGCTTCCTTGCTGAAATATATGATCTTTGACAGACAGACAGACATACAGACACGCTTTGCTTGTACACTGTAGCTTTTAAGTGTAGTCCTCACTTTGTTTTTTTACACGAGTTTCAATTTTAGCTTAGTGTAGTTGATGAACAATACTAGTAGTTGGACAGTACCCTACATTGTGAAATGTATCATAGATAAACGTTCAAATATCAGTGATTGACAGACAGACAGACAGACAGCTGCTCGGTTCAGGTCACTACAGGGACTTGGAGAAGGCGCATGGCTTGACTCAATACCTTCTTCTGCGAAGCTTGCATTAAAACCCAGCGATTTTCGCTTAGCAACACGCATGAGGTTGGGTCTTGAAATGCCCCTCGGTTCTGTTGTCCCTGTGTGCGAATGCGGCAAAGACATAAAGACGGCTATCACCTTCTCACATGTAAGACCGGCGGTGGGCCAATATAGACTCACGAGACATTGTCTAGTGTTTGGAGCGACTGTCTACAGCATTTGAAGATGTCCCATCAGCGGGAACCAAGGAATCTTTACGTTAATAGCAACGACCACCCCGACATGGTTGTCTTTGACGCTCAACAGGATTGTGACATTGAGCTGGTCATCTTGGTGGCCCACCCATGGGCACTACATGTGATCTCTCGAGCAGCTCAGGAAAACGGCGCGGCCGCAGCTACCCGTGAGGTCAAGAAATCAGAAAAATACGCTAAAGAAAGGGACGTCTGGGGCCTCCCCTCCAAATGCATCCCATTAGTGTTCGAACACTTCGAACGTTGGGGCTCAGAGGCAGCTCAATTCCTACACCGCCTGTCACTCCAGTCTATAGACGAAGACGAAAGAAAGAACAGTCATGAATTTAAGTTATTGTGGCGTAAATGCATGTCGGTAGCTTTGCAAAGGTGTAATGCTAGCGTAATTAGCAGAAAGTTGGCAAGACTGGGACATTCTTCATTCGCACGTAGTTAAATTATGGCGTCGGCCGTTTGGGCCAGACTAGAATGTAGTAGTGTTGTTCTTTGAAAATATATGTATTGACAGACAGACAGACAGACAGACAGTACACAAATAAAGACAAACATGGCATCCAGGCATATGTACCCATACACATCCTAATCTATGCAGAACACCAAACACATTCACAAAACAGACCACAGGCACAGCAATGGTAAATCTACAAACAACAGACAACAATACAAAAGTCTAAGAATTTATCTGAAAAACATAACCACAAATTTACGTACATCACACACATCTGCTTACATAGCACCCTGCTCAGAGCTGCAGACCTTACCTCAGAACAACTATCCTGAATAATTCTCAAGACACTGTCAAGGAAATCTGCTCGACTAACAATGCCACGCATTCCATGTGCTTTCAGTACTGTAAAGACCGAATACGAGAAAACTGGATGACAACTGAATATTGCCTCCTACCTTCATCAAAATAGAACTCTGATAAGTTGAGTGCATTAGTCGTAATGTTATAACGATTTCCTAAAGCCAACTACAAGCAACAAACAACGTGTAAAGTGATTTCACCAAACCTATTTACAATTTGCGATCCATGTCTGTATGTACATATTACACACGTGCATGCATTACCTTGAGTACTTCTTCTTGTTCAGGTGTTAGCTGCCCACTCAGTGTTACATATCCCATAGAACCAGCTCCTTCGGCTAAGTTTCCCACTTGCCGATGGGTCTGATTGAAAGGAGTCTGACTAAAATGAGCATCTCTATGTTGTGGTCCAGATGATGGCTTCACATTGACTGTTAACTACATAAATACAAAACACATTCATTCATTAACATGACATGCACCAAATGTGACAAGTTACAGTTACTATACAGTATTACTATATAACTGTTTAAGCATGTACACGTGTGGGAACACACACACACACACACACACACACACACACACACACACACACACACACACACACACACACACACCTAAAAAAATCCTAAAATCCTAAATGTCACGAGCTGCCTCTCAAAGGTCACGCTCCCAGCTGTTAAGCTGGGCCCTGTGCACTACTCAGGGAACTCTGGACCTGCGCTAGCAAACTCCTGGAGCTGGGCCAAGCACTCGCAGGAGCACCGACTTGTGAAGCCCACTGTGATGTGAGCACCCGAAGTCTCACCAGGACTCCAGTGGCTGATGTCACGTCACAGCCGATGGCCCCTTAAGACCACAGTCAATAACTAGGTACTCATTCATACTACTGAGTCGAAAGAAGCAAATGTGTGTTAGTTTCTTGCTAATAAAAAATTAAGGAAATTATGCCATTGCTCGCCATCACTGTGACTTGAACTTGCAACCCTTCAAGGTCCCAGATGTAAACACTCTGTAAAATGACTCTCTAACCAACTGAGCTATCGCACCACACACACACACGCACGCACACACACACACACACACACACACACACACACACACACACACACACACGTGCACACACACACACAGACAGCCTGACATCATTAAAATAATCGAACTCAAATGTTTTGTAAATGCAAAGACGTTTGTCTAAGTAAGTGAACACCTAAAGAAATAGTAAAGATTTGTTTATATACATTAACAACACATTTAATATGTTCTGTGGCATTAGTATCAGCAGACAAGATGACAAAAAGACTTTAGCCACCAAGCAAGCATGTCCCTACAACTATCAGCTCAGTTCCTATCACCTAATGGTATTATATACTTCATTATCTAAAACAGACATCAAATTTGAAGTACATGACAAAAACATAACATCAAGAATTCTAATTCTACTTGCATTTGTACATAAATTTAGAACAATCTGCTCACCATTGACCCGTCTCTTGTTCGGATTTTTACCTGCTTCAGCTCTTGTGCTGCTCTTTGTTCCTGGACAAAGAACGCCGCCAGCTCTCCACAAATGTGGAACTAACAGTCCACATGCAATCAATCACTATTATTCAAACCATTCAGCACAGCCTAGAGTTCAAACCTCCACAGGCGTGAAAGGTTCTGAAACATGACTTTGTAGCTGTCGAAGCAGCCACTCTTGACTGTGCACAGCACCATTAGGGATCTCACCAAGCAAACAACATCTCACCAAACACAACCAACTAACGCAAACATTAAACGTACAGTCACTTTATTCCATCCGCTTCTCCTCACTCCCTGCGAGCCACCGGATCCGGGAAATCCGAGTCTGCTCCTCACACCAACGTCCTTCCTACTATCCATGCTACTCACTTGACGTTGACCTCGACGCTGTCGCTGATACGGTGCACTGTAAGACAAAGATAAAGGCCTTCTCAACGACCACACGTCAGTCGTTCTCTTCTCTCTCTTACAATCTTTGAGGAGGTGAAACGTCCGCCATGAATTGATCGCCTTCCTCGTCTATTGCTGCTTCTGGACGGCTTCTCGAATTCATAACGCCTTGGCCGTATCCTCTACCACCACCTCCTCCACCTCTCTTCTTCCAGTTCCCTCTGCCTCGTTGGTTAGGACGCCGTTGATAGGGCATCGAACCATTACCACTTTCTGCACCCATTGAGGCCCCTCAACCAAATAGCATTTTCCTAAAATTGCACATTATTACCATTAGGTGCTGATACGGTCCGCATGCCACCCCGTCCTCCTCTAATACGATGGCGAGCGTCCACGCCGTAAGACATTTTGTCTGTGCGAACCCGGATGTCAAATAGATTTCGCCGAGCGAAGCGATGCTGCATAAGCCATAAATTTTAATCAACAGTTTATGGCTGCCACAAATGGATCCCAGTCCAATGTATTTATTACAAGGATTGAGTGTTTTATGACAGTACCCTTGCAGGTGCTGGGTGTGACTGGTGTGTGTGTGTGTGTGTGTGTGCGTGCGTGTGTTCTCTCATTTCTAATTTCACAAAAACTTGGCAAAGCATACAGCTAAAGAAATATTCTAAAAATGTATAGAAACATTTCCTTTCAATTCTATGGTATATGATATCAAACTACCCTTGAATGCTGCAGTACTCAAGTAGTTCTACCCATAATGCTAAACTTTACGTTATAATATTAATGATGATACCTACATACATAAAAACTAATGAGAGAACTGTTGATGACAAGTTAGAACAACCTTGACTACTGATGTAAATATCCTGCGGATTCTTCATTGCTGCAATAAAAATCAATAAATGAGAAATAGCATTCGTATGTCACAAATTAAAAGACTGAAACTTGTAATTATGTTGTATGAAACTGTATAGATGCCCAAATGTACTCACTTGGGTGGCAAGTAACTGGAGAGATATATTTGAGCCACAGTCGATCAATACCGTCACCAATCATGGTAGTTGCCAAACGGTCAGTTTCACTAGACACACAGAAAGAGTGTAGAGTATAAACACAACACAAACACATTACAGGATTTACAATAGTTCACACACACACACACACACACACACACACACACACACACACACACACACACACACACACACACACACACAAGTAGATAATATCACAACTCACCTGGGAGACAATGGAGTATCAAACTGTGATCCATCAGGACAACCTACACCAACGTGTACATACTGCTATATCAATTCTCAATGTTGCATAGATCTTACCTTCTACTTCATTCAAGTCTTCGTCAGTTGGAAATTCATATCTCTCCCGACTTACTCGCCAACCATCAACTAAAATCCAGCATATCAGATGCGAAAGTAGTAAACTGTTGTACATATTACCATTTGATGTGGCTCTGCAAGCCAGTGATAGCCTAGTTGAGCAGTCAACGTTTACCCATTGGACAACCCGTTTTGCCTGTTAGATTTAGATTTAATTAATTAGGATCAATCGATAGTTACTGTCAGTGTATTAAAGCAGTGAAAATAAACACACTTCTGGATCGCTGTTCACTTCTATTGCTGTACAAAGGTTGTCACCACAAAGACTAGAATGTCCTTCTGCCCACGTCCACACACAGGCTACAAAAATAAGAAGATAGTTAATTATATCAATTGAATATTTACGCATGTAGTACAGCTCAAGAATGATCCACTCGATTGATTACCTGAAACCCTGCGGATGTTGACATGAGCTAGCAGTGGACTAAAGCCACACTTCAAAGCATCATTAGCTAAACCATACCAGTTTCAAATATCTAATAATTTACTATTTACACATTACGATTAAAATGTGTATCCGCCCACTTGCCCATCTGTCTGTACGCCCGCAAGCCCGTAACTAATTTTTTACTACATTTGCAAAATACGAATCTATCTATCTGTAATTGCACACACAAGTTTCTAGGGATATCACACACAGTATACTATAGTAGCATACTACTGTACAGTTAAAAGATGGTGGTAAATTGGATAAATTGCACACGTTCAGTCATGGATTTTTAAATTGCTCTATTTAATATATCTCGTAACAGTCAAGGTATAGTGACTATATGCTCTCACTCAGTTTCAATAACCTTGTTTACGACTGTTTGTATAACCTGTCCACCAGTAAGTCTGGCTGGCTGCATGTACATGTACATTCTGATGTATTGACTGATTCTTATCACCTTTTCTGGTCGTCAACTCTCCAGCACTGGCCAAGCCATTTTGAAATTCATAAGAGCTACTTTGTCCAGAATCAGTCGTAGCTCTAACAAACAACTAAATACATCAATGTTAATTAATTGAGTAACCAATAATCACCCAATAACAAAGGTGTACATGCATCTACATAATAGAAAATGCTCACAGCTGTAAGATCCTCATATATACCACCAAAGTGATTTGATATTACTGCCAAGCTACCATCTGATTGTTGATGAGCACATCGAAGTGCATGAAATTGGTTGGCAGACACTGTTTCTATTGATATAAGTATCGTAAACAATTGTCTGTGCTGATAAATATATAACTATACATACCTCCCACGTAGGGTAGAAATGCTGTTGTAGACTCTGGCATTGTGTCATGTATCCATTGATTACCAAATGTACAGTCAGATGCAATAATAACCCTCTTTCCAATCTATATGCAATCCATTGATTAATTTATTTATTAGGCTACAGTGTTGATATATATCACTGTTAATTATTAGTATCACTGTTAGTCATTACAGTTGTGAGGTAGTTGGCTGATGGCCACCTTGAAACAGACAAAAAGTTGCTTTCTTGGTCTTGGTTGTTTGATATCTGTAATAAACAAGTGCTTGTTAATTTGAACAAAACTTTAAGTTGCCTCATTAATATAACCAAGTCCCTGTAGCTCTGCAAGTCATTTGGTGTAAATACAGTGTTTCCAAAACTGTCAGAAATGGGTCCTGAAAGATGCCAATAAAAAAGATTGTTGTCAACAACACACACACACACACACACACACACACACACACACACACACACACACACACACACAAACACACACACAAACACACACACAAACACACAAACAAACAAACAAACAAAACACATTACATAATTACTAGTAATACCGACTTGTTTGCGTAATACAAAACTAGTAATTAATTAATAAAAAACACTCAATTTTTTTCACTGACAAGGAGGAAAACAGCCACATATTACATTACCGTCTATGGCAGAGTTGCTCTGACATTTCCCCAACTGACTAGAGTCCATTTGCACATAAACAATTTCATTCGTATTCTCATCAATAAAGTTACGAATTTTGCTTAATCCTTCAGTCCAAGACAAAGAATAATGATCACATCCTGTCAATTTGTCTGTTGACTCCACACCAACAAATCCCCAACAAGGATCATCATCGGATGAGGAGTCATATACGCCTAACTGATTAAACCAGTTCTTGATGTTATTACATAAACTCTGTTGAGACTTGCAAATTCGAATGACAGGACTTAAACTAGAGATTTGATGCAATTCAAAGTGGAATCTCCTTATTCCCATTTGCAGCTGCCATTCAATGCCTCCCATTTGATCAGCAAGTCTGTATGTCCCAACAGCAGTGAGGCAAAATCCTTGGCTAGAACAGTAACGATGCGTTACGTTTGTGCTTGTTCTGTAGAAGAGAGCTTCGTATCTGAGCGAATGATAAATAGGAGCATTGCCTGAATGCCACGACCCACACAAGCCGACTTCCGATATAGGCACATTAAAAGTGAGAAATGATTGACTCTTGAAAGCAGCTCGCACCCACTGCTCATATGATATTTTGTTTGTGTTGTTTACAGGTTGGGTTACAACCATCTGAGCAGTGGGCATCAAATCAAATGCCAATAAAGTCAGCAGCAATACATACGAACGCCAAGTTCCCAAACAGCAGAGCGTCGATGCAAAACAAACAGTCATCGTCTTACCAAAATGCAGCAACACAGAAGGCATATATATTCAAGCCCTAGAGTATAACACAAGTCACTGTTGGCCACGCCTAGTGGCCGGTACTAACGTTCCTTACCTCACTCTGCACACTTGCACAACAGAGAAAGTCTACGTACGAATATTTGTTGCTGCATATAACATCAAAGTTATTGCCAGCCCATGTATAGTGAGTGTAGCCACTCTCCGACCTCAACCCTGTCGCACCCTTGCACAGTAGGCGTGTAGACAAATATTAAATGAATTACGACGTCATTGCACGCGCGCTAAAGAGAGAAACTTAGCCAGTTTCCTATGATTCGCTCGGTTTGCGCAACTTACGAGACGTTCCCTTCCTGCATCTTGTAGTATTGTTTGTTTCTTCAGGTAGTCGAGCGTCTCACCAGGCGACGGTTTGCAAAGCGAAAATTCCAAGAAAAAATAGACATTTGGCGTCTGTTCGTATTTGCTCACCATTTTAAAGAATGCGACGGAAGAAGAGTTGATGTCAACATTCCCAATGAGAGAACATCGTTTGCAAGGCAATATCACGTTGTTCACAGCACAGTCAATGAACAGGTCGGTCTGTTTGATTAGCTCTTGTACACGTGTACGTACACGTGTTTGAGCCTCGGAGGCCATACACTAGGCTTGTACATACATAGAATGCATGCTGAGTTACCGTATTGTTATTTTTGACGTGTTAGTCAAATTTACGTTACTTTAGATTTAATTGTTTATTGAAGGTAAATTAGTGCTTGCTTAGTGTGGTCACTTGTGTATTGATTTTGCTTTAATTAATAACAGTGAAGTCAGTAGGGAAATGATGCAGATGTCACTTGAATGCTGAGGATAGTACATACTTGTACAGCTGCTTATGAAACAGAAACAGACCACCTTTAATTGGTCATGTGTAGAACTGGTAACATGCACTTGCACAATACCGGTGAGGACTTCATTACAAAAAAACTGTTTGTTGTTACGTGTTAGTAGGCTACACACACAACAGTTGTTGGTTTGTTTGTGTATTAAATCATCTGCAGATAGTTCAGAATGACTATGTAAATATCAGGAATGAAAATATCAAGAACATTGTACCATATGGGTGTACTTTGGAATACATGATCTAGTCGACTTGATATCCGACGTTTTGGTAATTACCTTTTAACTTTCTAACTTAAGTGTGCTGACAAACTAATATGTATATTATGTAATGAAGTGTCCTGAGAGATGAGACACTGTCACTTCCATGTTGTAGGTTATCAAGATGTTGCAAAATGTCAAAGAAAGACTAACAAAACAACCCAACATGGTAATGTTGACAAATTATAATATTCTTGGTCACATTCAAATATGGTAGTTTGATCTTGTGACAGACACAAAGTTGGAGTTTTACATTACACACCCAGAAATCAACTGTTCAGCATCCTGATGCTGGAGAAGGTACATTACAAGTAGTCATTTAATTAATAATTATTGTGTTCTATAAAATCATATTTTGCTTTCAGGATTATTCATAGATGGACATGTAGTACCAGGAACGGTAGTTACCTTCTTTCCTGGAACTGTTGTAAGTTTTATTTGTTATTAACTAGAACAGTGGAAACATTATTGTTATAAATTTTTTTAGTTTTAATACGTTATTGTTACTACCTATTATTATTGTTATTGTCATCAATTTTTTGTCACATCATATTACAAATGATGTAGTTTCCATATACTTACAGATACTATATTTTAACACAAATTTGTATTCTCTAGTATTTACCACCTGATGTAAGTCAGATAACAGATTACTCTGATTCTGATCCTCACAAAACACTGTCGATGATGAGTCGTCTAGATCGCTGCATTATCGATGCCAACAATTATGATATAACTATTACCACTCCAGATGGCCCACTCAACCATCCGTTTGCTTATGGGCACAAAGTCAATCATCCAGAACCAGGTATGCTGCAGTGACATACATTTATCTGTTGATAGTGAACTAACTCAAAGGATGTTAGGAGTTGTGCCTAACCTCATTCCTTTTTCATACGAAGCAACCGCCTCTTTTCCTGATGAACTGTTATCCCTCATTCCAAACAAGTTGTGGCATCACAACCTGTGTTGTCTTCATTAATATTTCTTGTTTTATGTTTCTAGGTATTTCCGTCCTCCTGGATTTCTGTATGCCACTCCTTCAAAGATGCGTAGTTTAGTGTTTGTAGCAGCAAGACATCTCGAAAATGAAGAGTTGTTCACTGAGTGAGTAATATCTATGTTGACTGACTTCATGTTATCGTCAACTGTTTTCGTACACAACAGTTATCGACTCCGTCCTGATGTGTCCCATCCTGACTGGTACACTTCTGTAGATGAGGAAGAAAACAGAAGACTTTGGACAGACTGAGTGCACAATGACATACTAAACTGGAATAAATACTGAAAGGAAATGGTACAACTGTTAGTTCAAATTGAACCAAGGATAGAAATGATTTTCTTCTGTTTAGTAATAGATGACAAGTGGCTTTTAATACCTAATTATCTATTAAAGCGTACATATAAATTAAAGAACAGTACACGTAATAACCTAATCCCGTACACAAGTTCTTTACACTCACACGCACATATAGTATTGTGTGATACGCCTGTAAAACGTAGATGTGTCAGTAGGCAGTAGGTCGGCTCTCTACAACGTTGCAACTTGAACAGCAAACTGAACAATCATCATTTGAACTTCTGCTGAAAGTTTATCTTTTGGCATTCGTTTATTGCTCTCCACGAATTCCGTTATTTTCCTGACAGTTTCAGCCTGTCCACCACACCACATCTCATTTCATCAACTAGGTAAGAGACTGTAAAATTCCTGTAAAATTCTCACTCGTAGTAGCTCCTTTCGTAAGTCTCCGCCTTGTTTCAGTCGCTGATAAACCTCATATGCTATTCTTCCGGCTGAGTACAGTTTGTATAGATCAGCACCCGACTCTGTACCAGACGCCCAAGCTGCACCTGCAATCTTAATTAACATTGAGGGCTCACACAACTCTTTCTCTAATCCTAACCTGATCGCATTTACTGTACCTGACCAAGGAGCTCTGCATTGCTCAAGCGCCACTGATCCTCTTGACTACCACTTGCACCTCTTAGCAGAGACATCGTTTACAGCGCATGCGTGATCTCCAAGATGGCGGCTGCATCGACTGAAGAATCAACAAATATTTCGTCTAATACTAATGGAGAGCCGTATGAAGCGAGATGGGGCTTCAGTTTAGAAGAGATATTTAAAGTAGCAGTCGATCAGTATAAGAAAGGTAGGTGGGTCTCCCTAATCCTACACGGTACTTCCACGTGCTGATATCAATAATGTTAAAAATGAACAGGGAAAGAAGACATTTGTTTCAGTTATGATGATAAACTGCATGCTGTGGCTTATTGGAGACAAGCTACTCGTGGTAAGTGGGATGAGAGCAAGACACAGGATGTTGGATATTTTGATGTGATTGGAAACGATAGAAAGTAATCGTCATACATTCATACTACTGGGGAATGATGTCGAAGTGGCAATGTTTGATGTAGGAAGGCATGGCAAGCATTAGGTGATATGAGCCAAGAAGACGCGAAGAGGAAGTTTGTTGACTTACTTTTGAGTCGAGTTCCTGCTTTGTCTCACATGTTGGAAGATATGAAAAAAGAACGAGAGGAGAAAGAGAGAATGGAGCTAGAGAAAAGAGAGGCGGCTGCTAAAGAAGAGGAGAGGCTCAAGCAACTAAGAGAACAAGAACAAAGAAGGAAAAGGGAAGAAGAAGAAAGGTGTGTATTGACATCTCTTCTCTATGTGTATCTGTGTGTGTGTTTGTCTGTCTGTCAGTTTGTAGTCCACGTAAGACGCTGACTGACTGTATGTTTTGTACTCACTGGATCTATTGATTGCAGATGTCAAGCATTAGAAGCAGAAAGGGCACGTCTGCAACAAGCAGCTCTTCTATCACAGCAGCAGCAACAACAGCAACAGTCACATCAACAAACGGTATCAGTAGTTGACACTAAAACTCAGTTGGAAACTCCTGCAGTTCATCCTTCAGAAGAAACAGATGGTACAGGTGTAGAAGATCTATCAAAATATGCAATTAGTCAACTGAGTGCGGCAGAATTCATTTCAGAAATGCAGAAGGATCCAGACGCTTGTATAGTCGTTGGCCGTGGTGAATGTGTTACAGTGAGAGTCCCAACACGTGCAGATGGATCAGCACTTTACTGGGAATTTGCAACAGAGAATTATGACATTGGATTTGGTCTTAGTTTTGAATGGGCATATCAACCAACAGCTAGTAATGCAGAGAATGGGGTGAATGTCTCACCAAAAGCTGCAAGTCCTGATGCTGCTACTAGAGTTGATCCTCTTCTGCCAGTTCTAAGAAGGAACAGTCACGAGCAGGTGATAGCAGGGAGACACAAATTCCCTGGAGCTGGTGTCTACCTATTACAATTTGACAACTCGTACTCTATGGTTCGGTCAAAAACACTCTACTATCGAGTTTATTACACGAAATAGATGTGCTGAGTGACACTTCTTGTACTGTATTTACTTGTACTGCTGTGATTGTTGAACAGAAACTGAATATTCGCAATGAGACACAGTTGTTTTTTGTTCCAGCAGAAATGCAATTGAACCTTTAGGTTAGTACCTAGTAGATTATGAAAAGACGTCATGAAGCCTGAACAGAGCAAGATAATGAAGTTGTTTTTAACGTGCTGAGATGCGTCTGCGCGAGGTTTGCGAGGCGTCCTGTTTCAACTGCGCATGCCAAAAAATGCCCGCGGACGAGAAGTCAAGTTTGTTTTCTATTGAGCTTGTTGTAGATAGTGTAGGATCAGTTGAAGTACCATGCCGTCTACCAGTCGTTGCCTTCCGTCTTCTTGATCTTCCTACAGTCGTCATTCATTCTGCATCTCTTCAACAAGTCGAGTCTCTTCGACAGAAAATGAAGTTGGGCTCATCTCACACTCGATTACAATTGCTAGACATCCAAGATCATCATGGAAACTTTATGTTTGGAAAGGGAAAATCTTGTCTATTTAAAATGAATTTCAACGTTTTGTGTCGTCACTTACACGCCACGCCCCTCTACCTTATGCTGCTGGATGTGTGGAGCAGTCCTGCACACTTAATAGGCAGTACGTCGATAAGACTAGACGCTGTGGCTGATGATTTAATGAAATATAGAGAAGACAATGGAGATAGTTCACCGGGTGTATCTGGAGGAAGAGGGAAGTTCCCAGTGTTCAATCTGATGGGAAGTCGGGTGGCAACTGTTGATGTTGGTTATCGAATGTATAGTTTGGGACCTGCACTAGCAACTCACTTGCAAGTAGCGAGAGATGAGAGAGGAACAATATCTGAAACTGGTGAAGCTACAAGTCCAACAAGAGAACGTGGAATGCATGCTGTTTCGGTGCAGGTAGATGATAAGATGGTTGGTTGCGCCATACCTGCAGATGAAGTAACTGATGTAGAGCAAGGGATCAAGCGGCATTCAAGTGGGAGAACAAATAAATCTCAAAGACTGGAACAACTCCATGCAAATCATACTACAAATGGTAAAGTAGAAGAGCAAGTTTACATCATGAATACCGTCTGTCCTCCTCCATTGTTCTATAACAGTGAAGCTGCTAATGTAGCACCTCCATCTCAACATGATACAGAGAGTATTGAGAATAGTGATGAAGACACAATAAATTGTTCAGATAGCCCAGTAGATGAATCACAGGTTAGTTATGCAGAAAGTGGTATAGAAGAAGATCACTGGAGGAATGTTGTTGCATCTGAACCCAACAATTTCCCTCTGCAAGCAACATCAATGCAAAGGGTTGCGCAAGAGGTGAACACTGATTTATTGAGTAACTCAGAAATTGATGAGAGGGGAAGTCATGATGACAGAAATCAAGAAGAAATAGCTCCACCTAGTGGTCACTCTCAGTTTTCTCTTCTCTTTGGTTTGCTGTATGAATTGTCTCAGTTGCTGGGCAACCAGGATATTCCTGCCAGAACTCAAAGACAAACTACTAGTCAAGCTGAAAACAGTCAAATAAGAGGACAGACACAGTCCAATTTGCATGAATTGGCTTCAGTTGTCTATCAACATCTGGCAATACAACACAGGACTCAGGGACTCTCTGAGGCAAGATCATTAATGAGAAAGAAAAAGACTGCAGCTGCTGTAAATAAGCAGCCACATTCATTAGTGGATACAAGGACTAAAGGATTATGTCCGAGAGCCTTTGCTACGTCTTCACCTCCTCAGCCTTACCGTAATCTCTCATACTTTGCTCGTTTTCCCAAGAAACCAAACTCAACTCCACATGCGAGGACAGAGATTCCTTTTTCTAAACCAAGACACAGACACTCAGAAATGATAACTAAACACCAAGGTGGTAGGAAAAGGGAGTCGCTTAAGTCTAAGAAGAAATCAGATAACAATGTGAAGAAACTGCAGGCTAGTCAACCACATGAAAATACCATGAGCAAAACAGAGAGTGAAGGTGAGCTGTCAGAGAATATAAGCAAAGGATCGGGATCAGTACACCAGAATGCAAACAGCATCCAGGTACATCTGCCTGATGTGACCTGTGATGATGACATAGTAACGGAGGGACTTCCTGATGCACAGGACAATGATGAAAACACAGTACAGCTTGGTGAGAAACTTGACATTTTATCACACACAGAACAGCAACACTTTGCTGCTTCTGCTGCCCACGAAGAAAATCAGTTGCTTCGTGTTGAAGACTTGAAGATTCATTCTCTATCACTGCTTTCAGCTAGTGAACAGTCACAACAACAACAACAACCACAACAACAATTGGGATCAAAGGAAAGGTCACAGGAATCAGACGAGCAAAGTGATGTTTACTCAGAACAGTTTGAAGACGAGTCACACAACACATCAGTTGCAAGCTCTCATTTCAGCCACAGTACTAGCCAATCTAAGACAGCTAGCAGTAAAAGAAGCAGTAGAAACAGTCAACACCGAACTAACAGTTCTAGGAGCAGCAGTTCTTCCTCCAGTTCAAGCACTCGTAACTCTCGAAGTAGTAGAGATTCGGCCATGCCAAGGATTGCCTCAATGACAAATTTAAAAGCAATAGAAAGCAATCTTGGGTACACAATTTAGAAGACACAAACATTGATGTGATAAAGTGTTGACTTCTTTATTTTCAATTTCAATACAATCTAATCATAAAACGTTCCCTCGAGTGCATTTGTGCTATTTCGGAATCATGTCGATGTCAAAGTTGTGTTGAAGATATGATACAAGTGTCTTTGCTCTCTGACTAGAGAGAGATGCTGTACGACGAACCAATTCGCTTGGAGAGCTAAAAAAAGATAGTGTATTACTATTCATTGCTTCTATTTCCTTATTTGAGTTTTGTGGAGGTTAATGAGGTGTACAACCATGTTTAATTCCTCAGTTGCAAACTAGCCTTTGTTAATGACTACAGAACACTATAATGAATGTGTCAGCTGATAGTAACCTGAGACTTCAGCACTTTTCAGCCTTTATATCGTAACTCTAAGGCAACGAACAGACTCAGACAAATGAACAGATGAACAGATGTACAGATGAATACACAAAAAGATGAGAAACGGACACAATCTTAATCTAATTAAGTTTACATGAGTGCACTAGCCTTACCTTCTGCAGATTTCCTCGAGAGATGTAAATGAACGAAAGAGATTGAGAGCAGATATGAAGCTGAGACAAGGAATAGACAGCAAAATTTTCAAAACCTACACAAAAACCAACCACTGAATCCACACACACTATGAACTAACTCTGCAACACAGTGTCACATCAAATATTTGACAAGCTGGTGCATTTACAGTTAAGCTATAGAGGCTTGGAGTTACTGACAATGAGCCACAAAAATACAAAAACAAAATACACAAGCTGTCTTCTAAATGTCCAAGTTCTAACAACTAGTTGTTCGGTGCTGCAGAGTGGCTCTATTGACTACTCAATAATCACTTTAATAACATGATAGAATCGCCACTTGCTATTCTGTATGAGCTTCGTGACTGTACATTAGCAATCACGGCTACTCTCTTGCCTTACTGTCTACACTGATGTTTGGTTGCTTACTGGGTCATTGGTTCCCTTTGCAATATCACAAGTTGCATCAATGCTTGCCTGCTTCTCTTGTTCACTAACAGTTAAGTCGATGATAAAAGCTGCCGTCATGACTGACAACACAAGCAACAAATGGGAGTCATTCTTTCACAGCAGATGTCAATTCTGTTAACCTTGCGAGTCACTGAATAGAACCTTGGCGTGTGTCTGTGCAAGAGCAGCCAGGCTGTTATTGAAGTGATGAGTCCTGTTACTGAGATATGGCAGACGAATGTAATTTAAGCCACATTACATTGCAATGCAGTCATCTTACTGTGGTCTCTTGGCTTCTCTAGATTTTTCTCTTTCCTTCTCAATAATAAGACAAGGACGCTCAAACAGACTAAACATATGACGAAGGCTGTCGACAGCCTTTGAGCTCTTGCTGCTAGTTGACAAACCTAAACCAAGCATGTAAACAATATAAACAAGAAGAGCAAACTGAATGCCGTATTGTGTTTCTGCTCTACTACATAATGTTAAAATACATTGTGAACATTATGTAACTGTCTTATATAACAAAGCTTACTTGACTGATGTACTTTCTTCACACCCATTCGATTGCTGACAATGTAATCACAATGTGACAAGGAGCAGACAACAGGATCAATTAAATGGTTCAACCGGAGAGCAGAAACCGTCTAACAGAGTCAAATGGAACACATGTACAATGTGTTTCACCACTCACTGCATTCCTGTAGGTGTGCCTCCATGCATTTGTGTATTTATATTTGCTCGTTGTTGTTGGTGTGGTGGTGTGGTGTGTGTGTGTGTGTGTGTGTGTGTGTGTGTGTGTGTGTGTGTGTGTGTGTCAGCAAACAATTAACTTAATCAATACAGACCTGTGTAGCTGTTGAGACTTCTCTTGTGTCAACCAAGATTTTCATCTTTGTCTGTTGAAAACAAACAATTAAACTACTTTAGTCACAAAGTCCAGCAATTCAACAACTCACCCCTTTGCTCACAGTATGTGTTGCACTCATTTGCGAAGCTTGAACAGATGTTGAAATTGCATTCATCTCTGGATCTGGTGGTAACACACATTGAGCAGATCGTGTACAAGACTGATTTATCATGTTTGGTGATTTTGTCTTGGCTATAGGAGAAATGACTAGAGGTGCAAAGGGATGAATGACTTCTGCTGGTTTCACTAGTTCTTGACTGAGTGTTTGCTCATCCAACTGCTGCAGCTGTTCATCCAAATCATCATCAAACTGTCAAAACAAAAAAGTATAAGCACTACAATTACAGTTTGTGCAAGAATTACCATGTCAAACTGCGGTATTTCTATTTCAACATGTGATGCAGTAGATTCAATGTGTGCAGGCTGAGGAGATGAGGTCAATAGAGTCCCATTCTGATTCACATTATTTAAGATTTGCTTTCCAGGAAACTGCTGCCTGTTTCTCTCACCTGAGAAAAGCACTGATGATGAGGTGGCTACACATGAAACTTTGGGAGACTTCTTGGTTGGTTCATCTGCAACAACACTATCTTGTTCACTCGATTCTTCTAACACAGCTCTTCGTCTCCGTTTACCCTTCACCTTTGTTGATATAAAACTGGGTGACTCAAGTTCGACAGAATCAGTCTCCTTGTCTCTTTCTTTAACTGTGCATTCAATGTCTTCACTTCCATCACCCTCAGATACTATAAACCTGTTGTCTTCTTCTGCCTGACTGCTACTTACCTCATTTACTTCCCTATCGTCAATAAACGAAGACTCTAGTTCGCTGTCTGAATATTGCAGTCTGTGCCTGTTATGATGATGTCCAAACACGAGCTTGTATGTTCCTCTCTGACAAGAAGGACTCATCAGACTTCTTCTATATACAGCCTGCATGTCCACTGGTGACTCGCTTTTTTCATATGTCACTTGAAAGTGATGATATTCCGCTGTTTGTGTGTGGTCATCAATAAAACTATCAGCTATGTAGCCATCTGTATTGTCCTCCACATCCTCATCAGACGATACAACACAAGCATTGTCACTCGATAGTTCTGCTTCTTCATCCAAAAATTCTCTTCCAACATGTTTTGTTTTCGCTTTTTCAAAGTGCTTTTTTAATTTCTTTTGTGCACGAGTTTTTAGTCCATTTCTAAAGAAATCTATCCTTTTGTCTTTTGCTTTCACATCAGATTGTGGTTTCTGTAAATTTATAGAAGACGACTTCATGGTCATGTTTGTGTTAACAGATGATTGTGCCTCTTTCAGTGGCTTATTGATTTGAGTCTCAAAGTCGTCATCACTTTCAGCACCTCCCTGTGTTCTTTCTTGTTGTTTGTCACCATTTGCAAGGTAAACATTGGGACTACGAAGAACATTAAGTTTCTTGTAAGTACGTTTTGTTCGTTTGATTGCATCAATTGTGTTTTCCTCTTTGTCGCTTCCATCTTCTGGTGCAGAGTCAGGTATCACAGTTTGTTCTGTTGCTACAACAGAGAGCGCAGTAGAGACTGGCGATGATGACACACTTGGATGACCTTCATTCATTTTCTTCCCAAATTGGAATCTCTGAAGTCTATAGGCAGCACAACGTCGAACATTTTGAGCTACTGGCTGCTCCCTTGCTTTATGCACTTTGCACAGGTCTTCACTTACTTCACACGCTGTTATGGTTTCGGTAGAAAATTTTGTCGACAAACTTTCGCTGATAGATATGTCACCATTTCTCATGTTCTTTCCTGTATTAGTATCAGTAGCATTGGTATCATGGATTGAGGTGCTGAAACCTCCATCGGACATATTGTCCATCGTTGCTAATTCTTCAGTTGTTTGCACACTAAAAGTATCAGCTGGGTGAGCATGACCAAACTCATTCCTGCTGTCACTGCACTTAGACAAATTGTCATCTTTGTGGATCACTTCTGATCTAGAAATTTGACTTAACAGACCACCAAAAGTGTCATCGAATGTGGGAGCCTCCCTGATAATAGATTTTATCGTAAGAGGTACATGACTAACTTTTGAGCTAAACTGAGATGGAGAAGGCAACAATGTGTCAAAAATGAGATCACTGGACAGTAAACTGTTCTTATGACGTGGTTCAACTACAGATGTGCTCACTTCCTTCTTTGTTGAGGAACGATTGAGTGCTGCTGGAAGTTCAGATTCATCTTCGGAACTGTCAGACAAACGACGATCTTGAAGACATTGCACAAAGTCATCCTCATCATCAGGAAACACACTTCGTGCTTTCTTTCTCTTTTGTTTCGCAACAAGGAGGACACTGTCATCTGAGTCAGATGCTACATTCCTTTTGTCCAGATCATCAGATTTCTTCAGATTTGAGTCCACATAAGGTTTCTTAGTAACTGTACTAACATCATCATCATTCAAGTATGTCATCATTTCTAAACAGTATGTATCATCATCTTCATCTCTGTCCTTGCACATGTCTGCAAATTGTGCCAGTTCTATCAGCTTGTGACAACGTAGCGAGTGACCAATCAGATAGACGGGTGAAGGTGTCATTTGACTATCAGACTGTCGACTCAAAGTCAATGACATAGTTTGCTCTGTGCTTTCTATGGCAACAGATTTCTTTGACAATGAAATAAATGGCCGAGTGCTCGAAAACACATCCTCTGTGATATAAGATAATTTGTCACATTCGTCTTGTGGAAGCATGAAGTTCTCACTCCAATAGCATAACTCACCATCTGTAAGAAGACCCAACTCACCTTTCTTTCCCCATTTAGAGAAGCATTGTTTTATATTTGTACTATTTCTGTAACAGATGGTTCTGTTCTGTCCTTTCTGCTTTTGTCTCTTCTGTTCATGACGATCAATGTAGTCACCTGGTGTCATATGCATTTGATGGGCTTGAGGTTGAATATGAAAAGGCACCATACGAGGATTATGTGGGTAAAGATTGAATGAACGAACTGCATCTCTGATGGCCTTATGAATGCCTTTCCTGCTTGCCTCACTTCGTTTCAATGTCTATAAAGGCACAAACAATATGATTCACTGCTTTGCTGTCTTCTCTTCTAACGTTCGTCTGCTGGCTGATGTTATGTATAATGACAACTGTATGTCCACGTTTGTGTCTGCTTGTGGTTACAGTATCTGCATGCCTGCCTGTTACCATTGGTTTATCTGTGATCTGTCGAAAGTTAGTTGTCTATTTTGAACTTGACATTCATTAACTTTGTTTCAGTCATTAAATGATGCAACCATGTGATTTCTTTGTAACTGTCATATAGTTCCATACTATTGTCCAGTAACATCAATTTCACACTGTTTGATTGTCTGCTTGGCTGTCTGTCTGTGTTGTATGTCAGTTTACTATCTATGTAGCTTACTTTTTCCTCTTTCCCTTCTGTCACCAGCACCACAATCCTTCCATCACGTTTCCTCCCAGTTCTTCCTAATCGTTGCACAAGCCTCACAGGTGACGCATGAGCATCAAAGCAAACAATCAGATCAACTTCTCCAATATCCAAGCCTTCTTCTCCAACACATGTAGCCACCAATGTGTTGTATCCTCCTTGACGAAATTTTTGCACAACTTGAAGTTGCTCCTTCTGGGTAAGGCCACGACTGGACTTGCCTGTCGATGCTTGCCCCACAAAAGTCATCACTCTAATTGTCGGCGAGTGCACTGAAAGAACATCAGCTATCTCATGAACACTCTCACGATACTGAGAAAAGATCATTACACGAGACCCCAAGCCTCCTATTTTCGCACCGTCCACTTGATTGAAATGATCAAGAACAATTTTACGCAACACTTTCAGCTTGGGATGACTGCAAACAAGATCCTTCACTGCTTCAGGCTTTGCCTCAGTTGCTCCATAACTTGACAAAAGTCTAGACCGTCCACCTCTTTGCGTAGCACTCATAAACTTTGATGGTGACACACAACTGATCCCTTCAACATCAAACTTCTCTTTCAGTTCGTCCATTATTTCATGAAATGTTGAGTTTCCAGCAAGTTCTGCACGAGCTCTTGACTGTCCTTTAGAACCATCCATTGTTGATTTCAAAAACTGATAGAATGACCTCATTCCATGTTGAAGAAGAAGCTCATAGGCATGATACAATGTGATGGACATAGCAAAGTCTCCTTCTATTACACCACGCGACTGAGTAGGATTTGTGCTTAGTCTTCTATGAAATTCATCGCGAGCTTTAAGAAGTATAAATTTCCCATATGATTCAAGGCTACTACTGTAGAGAGCTCCATTAGAAACAAGTCGTTTGATGCTCACAGCAACAATCTGAAAACATTTGAGATCAGTCAATAAGCAACTCTGTGACAATATAGCAACTAAATGACTGAGTTCAGAACTCAACAAGTAGAAAACGGCTGTCAAGCACAAAAGCATAAGACGCAATCCTTCTAACTGCCTGCATGCTGTTATTAGATAGATAGATCAGATAGAACACAATTTACAGAGCAACTTGCCTACATTAGCACACACATTCATTACAATCTTACTGCATGAAACATGATAGAGAAGGGTTAGGACAGCGTTGCCAACTCATTTATGATTACACAACTGACTTATCAACTTTTCTAGTACACTGTACCTCTAGAAATCTGTCTTTTAATCGTGTTAGTTCTTCTCCTAGTTTCACTACAACTTTCTCCTCTTTTCGCTTGTGAATGTAGGGCTGCAGATCAAGTGACTCTTCCGAGCGTAACTCAACATGAGAAATCATCAAGTTGGTGACAACATTTTGAACCATCTAGACAGCAACACAACAATAATAACCATGACAAAAACACTCACAACTAGAATGAGTGCATGGAATGAGTAATTTCAGTAGTCAAATAATGCACCTTAACATTGTCTCCTGGTGTTGCACTAAGTGCCAGGACTCTGAAATTTGTTGTGAAATTTGCCAACTCTCTCATAACCTAGAGATACAACTCACACTGAATGAACCTTGGAGCACCACTAAGTGATACCTGACAGTATGCATGGTTTCCGAGTGCACGATGAGCCTCGTCCACGACAACACACACAATATCCACAGCAGAACATGACCCTCGACCGAGGTCATTCTGCACTACCTGTGGTGTGAGGAAAAATACTCGTTTATTCTGCCACTCACTCTCCCTCCGAATTGGCTGCATATGGCCTACACAATAGCAGAAACCAGTTAAGGTACAATCATGAATGAACTACACAGTTTGACTTAATTAACAAATATAAAGGAACTTTAGAGTCACAATTTTATAAATCTAGTTTGGTAGTCATGCAGCACATTGTTAACAGTTTCAATACAAATGAAGCTAAACAGGGTAGACTGAACAAAACTCCCATATTGTGCGTGTGTGTGTGTGTGTGTGTGTGTGTGTGTGTGTGTGTGTGTGTGTGTGTGTGTGTGTGTGTGTGTGTGTGTGTGTGTGTGGTCACTTAAAACATATGTCGCTACTAAACGCAGAATAGAGTGTTGAAAAGAGGGAAGTCTCTACATGAACTACAGAGTCAAAGCTCAAGGAACTAGTGTCATTAAAGCTGCTATGTATGCTGATGATTTAGCTTTAATTGGGAAGACCTCGGGTGAACTACAAAACTTAGTAGACAGTCTACATGAGTCCTGCTGTAAATGGGGAATGAAAATCAGCATCAAGAGAACAAAAGTTTTGAGCATTGGTTGCGAGCAGGCACGTATTCTTCTTGTGAGACCTGTTTTGCTATATGGTTGTGAGACTTGGTCCGTTACACAACCAAACTTGCAACGCTTAAATACATTCCACATGCGGTGCATTCGATCAATTCTTGGTGTCTCAAGATGAAATAAAATCAAGAATTCAGACAATTTAGAACAAGCGTGTGAAGACCCTATTGCTATGACAATACAGAAACAACGATTGCAATGGCTGGGCCATCTGCTGCGCATGAGTGACAATCGTCCCCAAAAACAACTACTTTGCAGCAGACTTAGTAATGCAACAAGACCAACACATGGGCCTAAACAGAGATGGATAGATGTTGTCACAAGAGACCTCAGGTCATTACATACCAGTCTTCGTGATGCTGATGATCGTGCTGCTGATGATCATGCTGCTTGGAGAAGCACTATTACGCTGCGTTGCCAAAACCCATAGTGGGTATGGTGGAATCAAGGTGTGTGTGTGTGTGTGTGTGTGTGTGTGTGTGTGTGTGTGTGTGTGTGGTGTGTGTGTGTGTGTGTGTGTGTGTGTGTGTGTGTGTGTGTGTGTGTGTGTGTGTGTGTGTGTGTGTGTGTGTGTGTGTGTGTGTGTGTGTGTGTGTGTGTGTGTGTGTGTGTGTGTGTGTGTGAAGTCATCATAACCTGTCATTTCACACATGTCTGATTGTGGTATTCCCATCACTTTAAAACAAGCTTCAATCTGCTGAGCAACCAATGGTTTTGACGGCGCCATAAAGACGATCTTTCTCTTAGGATACCATCGATAGAAGTTGAACATCACTACAGCAGCAATGAAAGTCTTTCCCAGCCCAGTTGGCAGACTGACAAGAGTGTTATTAAATAACGCTTTTTGAACAATGTTGTATTGATAGTCTCTCAACGGGTAATTGACAGGGTAAATCCATATAGCACCTTCCTTCTCGTCAAAACCGTCGATAACTTCTCTGGGCCTTTCTCTCATTGATCCAAATTCATTCAACTGTTTCTTGTCTTGTCCAACACCGGTTGCCTCTGACATCTCGTTATCAAAGTCATCGTCTTGTTGGAGTGCCATAATTGACGCCAGAACTTCATCAGACACACTTTCAAGCTTGTTTAGTAATGATCTCTCGTTTCCGGAAGAACTTCCGGTGAGATTGGGTCCGACCGAGGAGCCCCACGTACTAAACAGAGTAGTCTGATGAACTACCGCATTAACACCTTTCTTTTTGTCTCCCATGTTTTGAAATAGTTGACCAACAAGAGTGTACACTTACACGGAACAAACGACCCGCCGTTTTTTTTCGACGAAATCCCGTATTACGGAGTGGGCGGGTCTTATCAGTTGTGTACATGTATGAAGAAAGTACGAGTGAAAGTCGTTGTTCGAAAGACTGGCTTTAGCCGCGTTGTTCTCTGGCCACAAACAATTCAACAAGGCTCGTTAGTGAAGAGAATATTAAGCTTACTGAAAAATAAGGATCATGATGTTGGAGACGTGAGGCAAGAGTTTAGAACTTACTAAAATTGTTTAGGCTGAACAGACTTTGATTACGTATGTGTCCAACCGTCTGTTCGTTGCTCTGTTTGTCTGCTTGATAGCAAATTAAATGTTTAATCAATGAATAGGCACGGTTATCCTCCTACTCGACTGTCAGTTGCTGGAGTGAGATCATGGGTCCGGCTGTATGACAGAGATACATTATGGGTAACTCTAAAAGGTGGAAGAGCTTCAGAACCTGCTGTGACGACATCTAGCTTATCATCTAATTTGGGGATTTGTTCTCCATCTTGTGACTTTCTTCTCTCCTGCATTGCTGCAGGTCTTCGGTTACACAAGAAAGTGTCTGAAAGAGCATTGTCATCTAACGGACTGTTGTATCAAGTAGTAAAGACAACATGTGGATTTTCCCATATGACACTTTACGAATTCAGCCATTTGCCATCACATCATTTTGTGTATGATCAGGTGTTAGATCGACTTGTGGAAGTGAATGATTTCAATGAACTTCTTAGAATGATTTTCCAAAGTGGAGCAACAATGAAGTCATTTTATATACAAAGTGCCAGTATGGTTTATAGACATGCATCTGTGCCTGGTGTAATACCATACTCTGGTGTTGGTTATATTGTTGGACGTTGTGCGTCGGATCAACATTCTGAGATAACTTTTCGACTGTTTACTGAAAGGCGAATCCAACAAGCAGTGAGGAGTAACGGCGGCATTAGTTTAAATGTTGAAACACAGTCAATTACTACTGACTATAATACATATGTTTCTACAAAGACATCGAAACAGTTATGTGTACCACCATGTTTATATGTGGGATCCAAAGATGATCCCCGGTAAAGGAAACCTCACAACTTGAAATACTTGTTTTGCATCTGTCTAAACCTACTTAGTTGATATTTATAGTCCTGCTGTTACAGTAGTATATAGTTGAGTTAGCTTTGCAGTACTACTGTACACTCCAGTAAGTTACTGCGTACCATCAGACTCACTGTCACACCTCTACTATTTATTAACTGAATGATGCAACACAATGCTTTGACTTGTTTATTATAAATGAGGTAAAGCACAAAATACGGCACCCCAGCAAAAGCATACTGCACAAAGCCTTCAATTTACCAAACAACAGAGCATGCTAACTAACCATAGGCAGCAACAACACATTCAGAGTCCACCTTCCTGCAATTTAATCAGGCAGGTTTCACACGACAGCTTGAGTTCAATAAAAAACCTCAAGCGCCTGGTATTGTTGTTTGCCTTGCTGCAGGTGTGCATTTGGTATTGAATGATCCACACTTCCATTGGCCACCCTCCCTCTTTTTCAGGCAGATAAAGCAGAACTCGGTATTACACAGACAAGTCATGTGCTTGCATCTTTCTGTGTGTTCAATCATCATGCCACATGCAGGACATGCTCGCACTGATGGACATTTGACACCTACCACCTCCTTTTCAGACGCCTCTTGAAGAATGCGAAGACGTGGATCTTTTCCATTGCATTCTGCATTACCACATTCAGTGACGCTCCTCTTATTGATCCATTCATGCAAGCAACACCAACAAAACTCATACTGCTGTGTCACACCAGGCTCACGTGAACAGAGAATACAGACAATACGACGATCTTTCGTATTTTTTCTCTCACATAATGAGTGACACTTTGGACATTCCTGGATTCCCATGGCTTTACGAAGGTAGTTCTCTGATATCTTGATTTCAAACTCACGTTGCTCGTCCTTGGTTAGCACAGCTAAACGTCTCACGTCAACATAAGCCCATTCCTTATTGCAATGCTGGCTTAAATCTGGTGACACATAAGGACAAATAAAGCGATACTTGCCACTGGTCAGCAAACTTCGGCAATATGCCGTCAAAGACTCTGGACCAATTGCATGACCACATGACATCTTAGCTCGCTGGCCATCCGGATCTTCATCCCATGTGATCATGTCGGGTTCATCTGTCAGCTGAACACCATCATCCAAGACTTTTGCAGTGGGAGGCAGAGAATCAGAGCCACCAGGAAGACGAAGCACCATAAAGAGAGTTGACTTGTTTTTTAGTCCTGTAGCATGGTAATCTTTTAGCCTCTTGCCTCCTGTTGCCTCAAGTTGTTTGCCAGCATGAATAATCCTTTGCTCATTAGGAGGCACTCCTGTCTTCTTTTGACATAACACCATAAAATCATGCACTGTTGAATCCTAAAAACACAGAAACATATGATATATCACATCACAATACGCAGGCAAGCAGGCAGGCTGCCCACACACAGTTTTCTGTAATAACTTGAGGACAATGTTAGAGTCTGTTACAGTACAAACTATATGTAGAAACACCTCCAGCAAGTCATACTAAAACATGACAATCCCTAGAGTAATTAGTAGGTAATTGTCCAGGGACGCCCACAGTAATTACTTAATTAAGTTAAGTTAGAGTTGTAACTGAAATTTTATGTAGTTTGCCATATCTAGCTAACATCATTGTACAAGAAAATTTGATATCCAATAAAAATCTATCTATTTAGTTAGAGAAGTAGGGTCATCCAGGGTAACTCCCTGAATATCTAACCCTATTCGAGCGTGAGACGTCTTACCTCCAGTTTACCATTATTAATTAAACTACTTGACGTATGATTATGATACCCATAGCAAGTCGATTGCTACTTGAAGGAACATCCACAGTGGCGTAGGAAGTGTAGCAGCTGGGGCGGGCATGGCCGCCCCACTTTTCAAAAAGTGGCTTTCCACCAGCTGCTCATTGCCAGTAACTTCAGTTGTTAGTTGTGCCGATTAAATAAGTAATATATTTCAGCATGAATGTGAGCAAACTTAATGTGCGCTCGCTAGATTGCTCGCTGTACAGCGCACAGGCGCGTCTGTTATATGCACGTGATCACTGCCACGTAGCCTTTCAGATGGTGCTGTCTATGTGTACATGATCCTGGGTTGAGACTCTGATTGGCTGTGTGGAAGGCATGGCTAAGCTGTGGTTGGACGACAAGAATGGGTTGTCACGCCTATGCAACTGCCTCACTCCAAGGCGTGCCTCTGGTGTCACACATAATTACGCACTGGAGGAAGCATTACAAGCATCAGGAGAAAACAGATGTAATGAGGATGAAGAGGACGAAGACTCAGTCGTCGGAAGAGGAGCCCCTTCAGGAACCACACACGTTGTGACACCTCTAAGTCGGGCTGTAGGGCCTTAGGAGCTGCGGGTAGGTGCGACCAGAGGCTGCATGAGTGTACAACTAGAACCACAACCCTTCTAACGCGCGTTAGGCTGCACCACTTTTTAATTGCTTCCTAACCACTGATCCGGGACGGCGAAGGGATAGCAAAAACAGAAACGCCTCCTACACCACACAGCAACTTCGTATGGTACAGCGAAAGATCTAATAGGTACGTCTTATTTGTCGCTACCACAATAGCTGCAGTAGAGAAACGTACCCAAGCAAGCAATAGTTACAACCATTCAGAAGTCGTAATTGCTAGAATAAAACTCTGTTCACGAAGTTGTCCCACCCACAAGATTAGCAGTGCCGACGAAAGTCCCGAATTATCTCAAGAACGATTGAGATTTCAGAGATGGTCGCCCACATGCTGATTGGCAGGAGACTACTGCTCCATACGGTAGTAAGATCAAGCGACTACGTACAACACTCATACGTAGCAATATACGGGCGTGTATCAAATTACTCACGGAGTTACCAGGATTACCTAGCTAGGTTTTCTCTTCATACATGGGCAATAGACTTCCAGCCATACTATGCGAGCCCCATTCATTGGCCGTCTTTTTTGCTGAGCTGTCACATAGAGTTTGAAAACAATACAACTACTGACTAAGCACTTTCGATTGCAATTGCTAACTCATCTTGTATGTTCTAATAGTTCGCCTACCTCGTGCACGTCGATAGTCACCGTATTATCGCGAACGCCACGAACGAATAGCTGCCACATGCCCTCTCGCTGCTCCGTCTCAGACGACTTGTCGATCGAAGTGTCGGTCATTGTTGCTGCAGTCAAGAGGAAACCGGAAACTGAAACTCACAAAGCGCCAATTCAGAGTCAGGTCGCTGCACCAGGTCACACTTGAACAAATCAGCAGCAGCTTCAGGTGCGCAAGCAGTGAGAACTGCAGCTAGACTCCTACGACAAGCAATATGTAAGAGACCCGCCAGGCTTTCGCTGATTGGCTGTCTCCTTCCCTGGCAACCTCCCGGATACCCATTTAGAGGTAAGAATATGACCTCTAAGTCAGCTAGGTAGGTGTATGTCGTCGTCTTGGCTCTTCATGTATCGTATCGTGATTATTCTAACTTGAGTAGTAGAATCCATAAGGAGCTGGAGATGCTGCACAAGCGCCCCATTAAGGGTGTTACGATTCTTCCTGTTCAAGACGACCTTCATAGTTTGGACACCATAGTTCATGGAGCTGATGAATCATTGTATAAAGGTGCAATAAACAAGAAACATGTTATAGAGATGTGGGGAATACTGGAATTTATTGATTGCAGGAGGAAGATTTAAAGTTCAACTGTTGATTACGTATCTTTGATTTAATTAATTATTATCTAGCAAGTCGAACTGTTTCGAAGTTGGTAGAAATGTATTATCATTGTAATTTAGAATATATTTCTTAACTGAACTTGTAGAGATCAATATCCTTATGAGCCACCAGAGGTGAGTTGTAGTGTTAATTAAAGTTAGTACATTTTTTGCATTTACGAGGACAGTCGTAATGACAATGATAATGTACAACATTACGGTTAAGACTTGCAATGATGACTGCGAGTTTCTTGCCTTGGAAAGCTACCTGAAGTGACCTGTACACATTCAGCCAGTCCCGTTTGTATCAGTAGCGTATCAACTTCAACCTAGGGGTATAGTATACTATAGCATAACTTCTGCCACCACTATGAATATGCACCTATACATAATTGTATAGTTGGATGATCTAAATGTAAATTTAACTTTTGCTAAAACTGTAATGATGTCGTCTTCATTATAGGTGCGTTTTCTAACTCCTATATATCACCTTAATGTGTGTCAGAAAACTGGACAAGTGTGCCTGCCATTTCTCATGAAAGACAAATGGAAACCGACATACACTTTTGAGCACATCCTTCAAGCTCTTTACTCTTTGCTCATTAAACCGGAGGAAGGAAATGCTTTTGAGCATAGTCTGTTGAATGAATTTCATAACTACAGCCCCAAATACAACCAAAAAGCAATGGACTCGGCCTCAAAGGCAAAGGCGTGAAAAGATTATCATAGTTGCATGAACAGTTGTAATAGAAAATCATGAAATGTAGCAACTTTTTATGTTTGGTTTGCTTTACCTATTGAAAATTCCAGTTAGGGTCATCTGTGTAATCAGCCTGCCTCAGTTTAATTAAAGTAAGTCACTTGCAAGACTGCTGATCTGTAGCTCACACAAACCAATCACTGGAAGGCAATGGTTGTTATTTGTGCATTGCAAGATCATCTCACATTGCATCACATTGCACTCACTATTGAACTTAATTAATGATCGAATTAGAAGTCGATATGAATTCAGTTACAACCCCTTGCTGTCGATTGAAACTGACAGACACATTTAGATTGATTAAGAAAAACGAATTGCAACGTTACTGCAGTAATACAACACAAACTGAAAATGATCATAAAGACAGGCCAGCAATATTGTGGTAGTCTGGTGCACTGTAAATTAAAGAGTATTATGAAGGTGGAAATAACTCCTAACATCATTACCTTTCCAACTAGAACATCAACAAATTCCAATCTGTAAGACACTGCATCAAACAATCTCTCAACCTACAGCCTCAGTATCATAGCTATAGTACATATCAATATCCCAAATCTGCTGTTTTAATTGAAATCAAAAGAGAATGTCAGGGTCAGCGCCAGTTTCTTCTAACAGGTTCCTTGGTTCTAATATTCAAGACAGTCAAGAAACTCACAGCAACCATAAACTTGGCATATCACCTGTTGACATTCCTTCACTGATAATTTGCTGTTGAATGTATCTTGCACGTGCTGCATCCTCTATTATTCGTGTCTTCTTTTTCTTTTCTTGAATTTTCTTCAACCTGTATGAAAACAAATGTTTGTACTTTCATCAATAATGGAAAGATTCCAGTCAAAGACCTGTAGAACTCCTCTCGTTCTCGTTCATCCAGTTCTGTTGTAATGTACTGAATTGTCCTTTCAATACGAGGTATGATAACTGCAAACTTACTTCATCAACACGCATGGCTCATCACTATGCATCAATATTCCTAACCATGCTCAATAGCGTTCACTCGTCGGTTTGTGATTTTGATCACATCATCAAGAGTTATAAATGAGGTCTGTTGAATAGGTCATTTGTAGCTGTAAGAAGAACTAGATTTTTCATGCATACCTGCAATGATGCCAATTCAACAAGAAGTGTGACGGCTTTCCCAAACATATCTTTGCAATGTGCAACTTGCTGACCACCTCTTGACAAGCCAGTCAACTCATACGCTACAGATATTAAATAATTAGTAATAGACAGCAATATAAACTACCGGGAATTTCCAAAACAGCGCTCAGGGCATAAAATCCGTTTTCGATAAGCGCCAAGACGGTTCGTAAGAACTCTGAAAATTGGCAGATTGACTTGAGTGCCACAGAGTAGGCAAGTGTGAGGCCCATCTTTGCAATGTACTGCATACTTAGTCTTATAAGCTTAGGAGTGCGACAGACCTGACAGCCCTCCTAGGCTTCTTGTCAGGCGCTTGTTTAGAGGTTCCTTCTCTAATCCAGTGTCCGCTGTCTGGTTACCAAACCTATAGGTACACTATAGTATAGTAGCGCACATTACTAATACAGCTTTGGAATATTGACCAACTTGGGCCACGATGTCGAATCATGCACCGTAATTTTGAATCTCATTAGTGGCCCATGGGCTGTAAATGATAACAGTTTCCAAAAAGATCGACCAGTGGGTGGTCTCTCGACTGGGTGCTGTTTCAAAATTCCGGGTATGCATTAAATGTGAAGAAATGTTAGCATCCAGTCTAAATACTTAGCTACATGCAAGTCCTACTTCTAACCTGAAATATGCACAGACAAACACAGAAAAACCAAACAAACACACCAATAAACAAACAAAAGAACACACAAAGAAACACACACAAACCAGACCTGGAGAAAGCAAAAGTGGTCCAGCCTACCATATCCTAAAAGGTGTGGAAAGTTTAATAGCATGTGTTAATTATAAAACAAATACATAACCTCAAAGCAGCAATTATTTGCAAAATTTCAAACACTAATTCTCATCCTTTTTAATCACCTACACCTAACGAAAGTGAGTGAAAATATGCCTCTGGTAAATTTCAATTTTTAAAAACCTCGGCCAAACAGGCTCCTTCAACTCTGTAAACAAACAGACAGACACATACACAGACAACACAAAGACTCACTATCTGTTCCATCAGCCACACATTCAAACATAGGAAGAGTAACACCTAAAATAAAACAAACACGACACCTTTAAAAGTCGAATCATACCGCAGAACGTATACAATGAAAATCTCTGACCCGCAACATTGTCCTTCTTCGATCTCACTTTGGTCTGTGCTTTATCAACATTCTGCAGTACTCCAAGACTACAGACACACTTACACATATCATACAAGTACCAACACTCCCTCATCTTCCAAACACTTCAACCTAAAATCTCCTGCCGAATAGGCGGCCTCGGCCAATGAGAAGGACGCCTCCTTCATCACCTCTCCCATAGACGTCTTAGACTGACACAATCACACGAGTTACACGCATCACAAACATACAATAAGCTACCCTAGTTCGATACTTGCCTCGATTATCTTGGCTAGTATCAGTCTGAAACGCATCATGAGAGCGTCTGCTTTCTTCTTCAGTAAACTGTGGCCTTTCTGAGCTCCCTTCAGACGCCCTTTCATTAACGTCATTGCTCTGTGTAAGTAAACGAAATTTATACGTCAATTAGCAGGGCTAGATGTTAAGAAGACTGACGCTCTAGAAGGAAAGATGCTGAGACGATCCTTTCCTGACATCTTTACTCGGTGAAATCAATGAAAAGGCGGAGCATATAAAAACCGATGACCCACAGTACAGTACGTAGACCTGGTCTGCTACGCATTATAGTAGTAGGCAATTATTTGATTTAAGCCATTTTTTAATTGTATTTAATTAGCAACTATATAGAGAGTGTCTACGCAGTAGTTAGTACGATTACCATTCAATTTTTCTAGAGTTATTTAGAATTAATTAATCCTACCTAGACAAGCTTTATTGTGTCATTATAAAGACAACTCGTCAGTGTTTAAATATTGTATTTTCAAATTAATAATTGACAGTCAAGCCCTAGTCTCGCGTTGGCCTCGTCCCAGCTAGCTAGACAGTGTGGCTTGCAGCCCCGGATGCGCCGCCATCACCATGCACCGCCATCACCATGCACCACTTGCCAGACCCTGAGACCGCGGCATGCGTCTGGTGGTCATTTTTTGCCGCCACGCCTTTTTAATTTTTAATTTTGTAACTTAATTTCTATGAACATGGAGAACGACAGCAGTGCGTTAGTTTACGAGTTGATTGATATTACTGAGGCAGGAAACGTGCAAATTATATAGAGAGGTCTCCGAGGGTGAACATGTCGCTATTCCAGCGCTATGTGACTGTAGAACCGGCTTTGTTTCTTTTCATGTTTGCAGCGTTTATGTCGTATCCTCTTATGTACGAGCTAGTCATGAAGAGAGTTTGTGATGAACACAATTGCACTATCAGCAGCGATTTGCCTAAAAACTCATCATCACACGGTTGCCCTCACGTGCCGTCTGCCATCAAATCTCGTGTGATACACGAGACGTCGTTGTGGATATTGTACATCAACATTGCAAACTCCCTTCCATCTATCATGGCTGCACTAGCTACGGGGGCGTGGTCAGACAGAGTGGGTAGAAAGGTTGTCATGAGTTTTCCGGCTGTTGGTCTTTCAGTCAATGCATTTTTTGTTCTTCTCGTGTGGTATCTTCATTTGCCTTTGGAGGTTCTGTTTGCTGGTCAAATTTTGAGTGGTTTCATGGGGGGATATGGCACATTCAACTTGGGAATGTTTGCTTACATGTCTGATATCACATCTACAGCTTATAGAACGACGAGAATTGGCATATTGGAATCAATGATATTTCTTGGTGGAATGTTGGGGAATATTATTGGAGGGTTATGGGTGAGAAGTGGTAATTTTGCGCCTGCATTTTGGTGCATTTTTGCATGTGGTATTGCAGTATTGTTGTATGTCAATGTAATTGTACGAGAATCTCGGCCGAAGCGCAGATGGTCATACCAGCAGCACAAATGCAAGGCGTTTTTCAGGTGTAACAACTTGGTCAAGGCCTTCAGCTTGTTCGTTCGATTTCAATATCCATATTGGCCACTTGTTTTGGCAATTTCTGTATTTGTTTTGGTTTCTATTAACTTTGCTGGTATCATTGATGTTGTTACTCTATATGTCTTTGATTGGCCACTGTGCTGGTCATCTAAGCAATTGGGATATTTTCTTGCGTCAAAAATGGGAATGAATGGTGTTGCTATTCTCTTGTTTTTGCCTTTGTTGAAGAAAGTTGGACTTTCAGATTTGGCAGTAATAAACATTGGACTTGTATCTGGTGTAGCATCTCTTATACTGATGGGTCTTGCATCTCACGCATGGATGATGTATCTTGGTAAGCTGCGTGTTTGTTGTGTCAGTTGATATTATTGCCGAGTGCTATGTTAATATCAAATAACTCAATGTTTGACCAGCACTTACTACTTTGTAACATTATGTAGCTTTAGTTGCAGAGTTATCAGACTGCTATTTAATTAATTAACTGAACTATACATGGTATGTCATACAAAGTGAAGTAATTAATATATGTACACATTAATATGTATGAAGTGCAGTTGTGCATGTTGTTGGTGGTTTGATTGGGACATGTTGTATTATCAGTCTATTGATTTTTAATGAGATGTGTGTGCATGAGGTGAGTATGACGAGGTGGTCTAACTGCATGCATTTTGCCTGTCAATTTGCAAGTTTATTTGATTTTCATGAATGTAGGTAGCAGTGTGAAAGTACCTATTTAATGTTTTAATCAAATTTGAACATAAAGGAAAACTTTCGTATTTCAGTTGTGTTAGGAACATGCACTGGTGTAGACATTGTTTGTGTGAGTTTGTCACATTCGTTTGTTTTAGTTCCTGTAGTTGGTGCTTTAAGAGGCAGTGTTGTACCTAGTCTCAGATCTCTTATGTCGAAGATGGTCAATGAGAACGATCATGGTCTGGTGGTATTGTTCTTGATTGCTTCTTGGCTTCCTTGCTGATAGATTTTTCTCTGTTATGCCAGGTGCTTTGTTTGCCGCTGTTGCATGTTTTGAGGTCTCATGCAGTTTGCTAGCAACAATCATATTTAACAACATGTATCCAGCAACGAATCATCTTTTAACTCCTCATGGTGTTTGCTTCTTCTTCATGTCTGGGATGCTGGTGATTGCCATGATTGTCACAATGTAGGTCAAATGAGTTGTGTGTTTTGCCTGCATAACTATTATTTTAATGTGTTGATTCATTTGTCAGTGTTTTAAGACAAGGCTGGTATTCAAGCGGTGACGACAGTCTACCAGAGAGGTTCAATGTCAATGCAGATTATGATACACTTGGCGATCAGGATGGCAACGTCAGGAGTGAGGATGAATAGGCTTGTTGTGTTATTATAGATTGTGAATAATGTTGTGCGTCTATGGACGTAAATGTAAATGTAAAATCTTAGTTTCAACTTTGTGTTCAGAAAGTTCAACCAGTGACAGCGTGAGTTGTATGTCATCAAATGTTATCAGAGTATAGCGAGATCTGGATTTTGAGAATAGAGAGTACTTGAAAGTCGTAATACGTATAAGTATACAGCAACAGTAGTGCACTGTGTGTGTACTTTCTACATGTATATAAATACTTGCAGAGAGTGCCACCTTCAAATCAACGAGAGTGAAATTGTGAATACAATGTTTACTTTAATTCTCCTTCAGTGTATTGATGCTCCATGCACAGGCTCTACAATAGATCCACGTGACAACAATTCTGTGCGTGATCTACCAAACAGTAACCGTTCTGTGTGCTACAGTGCCAATTGCCACTTGCCAATCGCATTACATGATGTGGGTACGAAAACACCATACAACTCCTACGTTATTTTCTATTGCTAATCAACCCAAGTAGAGAACTTGCTATGGCAAAGATTGCTGCATTTTCTGCTTCTTGTTTTTTGCTTGCTGTTGCTGTCCACGAGGTGGCGTCACAGGTCGACCAGAATTCAAACCTCCATATTGATATTTTGTTTTCTTCTCGGACGGTTTCAGTATCTGACAAAAGTAAGTCAAACAAAACGGTTAAGTGCAGTGAAAGGCAGACACAAAATGAGTAGATAGATGACAGAATTAAACAGTAATGACAGCAACAGGTTACCTGGAATGAACACATTAAAGTTTCGTCTACACTCATCATTCCACCAGCATTGTCAAATTCTCCGCAATAATTAGGAGCTGAGAAAAGAGTCACCAATTGCCGTTTGGCAAAGAATTCATAACCATCTTCAACAACCTGCAATAAAAAGACATCATTACAAGATACAATCTGGCCAACACAATATATGTAGTTGAGTTCAGTTTGTTTCAATTCACACAAACTAAACTATCACAAACTACAGTGTGCACACTTGACAGTAGCTTCCAGTAATCTCCCACTGTACATTCAGCAAGACTATGGATTTTAATAAGCTAAAGTTCTTTGTCATATCACTAAGCCTAAGGGACCAAACAGCAGAAGTACCAAAAATGAGAATTCACTCATCAGATACTTAATAAGAGTATAAAAATGCTGTATTACAAATAGACAGTGCAAGATGGGGAAACTACACAGCTATACTGTAAAGTAATACTAGTTAAGTTAAAAATGCAAAGCATCGTTGGAGCGGGCCAGACAGACCCGAGACACAGTCACTGCTGTGTTCACACTACGGTTTAGAACTGGGTTTTCTACTGCTAGTGATTTGTCATCGCGGAGAACATGTACGTTTATAGCACTAACGTAATTTTTGTGTAGTTTTCTACATTCTGATAGTAGTCTCATGGCGTGCATCAATCAGTTGTGAACATCTCCCTCTCTTTACTGTGTCAGCTAAGAACGATGTGCGTGTATGTCGAAATTCGAAGTAGACATAAAACCGATTTGTACTTGCTCCTCCACAATGCGTTGTGGTGTGTATGCTCTTTTTCGTAGATACTCTAGCAAAGACATTTACCTGTACACTTGGCCGCTTCAAGTTAAGCTACAAGTAGTTCATTCACAGTCAGCACCCGCGTTTGGACATCGTGGAGAACACGGGTAGAGTGCTAACGTAAATTTCTTTGTAAAAGCGACTTGTTGTCACATTTAGTTGCATTTTGGCCGCAGTCATCAAGCCATCTCTAAAAGCTCGAGCTTGTTTGCAAATTCTCTTATTAGTCCCTGTGGGGCTGACGTGCAGCAACCTGGAGAGCCGTACAGCTATTACACTTACACCTGCATTGTGACATCACAAACCAACATGTCTGTGATTGACTCAAAATAAACATTATTTCTGGCCGGTCAGTTGGTCACAAGACCATAAGTACATACCCGGTACGACCGACTGTACCTACCTACCATCACACACATTTCAACACAGTACAGTACACATAGGAAAGGTCTCGCCAAGGCTCGCCCCTATCTTAAGTATCGGCAAGAAGGCATACAACTTGAAGAATTTATAAAGCCTCATATAAAATCAGCTGAAAGAAATACAAAGAAATCTGCCAAGCCACAACATGTAAAAAACTTCAATTTACCTACATTACGAGGTTCATTGTGATATGTACAAAGGTAACTACACGTACTACATAAATGGATGGTGTGTGTGTGTGTGTGTGTGTGTGTGTGCACGCGCGCGTCCACTGAGCACAGAGTTTTCAGTAGTAAAACAACTTAACAGTCATGAAGACAACTAAAAACAGGCATTACTGGTAGGTTTGCTAGGCTGATATCCTTAGGTCACACCCTCCCACCAGCTGTGTGAATGTTGCTAAAAGTGGTTAGCAACATCATGTGGTTTCCTGTTGTTTACTACAACAAGACTTCATACAAACGATCTCATGGCAACCAAAAGCAACAGAACAAAAAGGAAGCTCTGTCACATCCTAAACATCCATCTATAAATACTGTGTATAATATCCATAAAAGCCAATACCCCACCCAGTCACTCCCACACAGTCACTCTCACAAACACACAAACAGACAACCAGATATTTTATTTGTAAGAAACATAGGTTGCTTCAAACATAGGCTGCCCCATCAATATAAACACAGATAGACAAATACAAACTGACAAACAAATGAACAAACAAATACAAACACAGACAACAGTTAAGGGTACCTGGTGAGCTCTACAGATAAGGTCCAAGTCATGTCGATTGAGGAATTTGCTGACAATGTCTGCACCAAATGTAAAAGAAACTCCTCGATCATTCTCTCCCCAACCTTGTGTGTCTTTATCAGGATCAGACCACAATAGATCACACAACAATCCTGAAAAAGAGCCTCATGCATAAGTTGAGAAACACACAAATAGTAACAGGAAAAACCTGTATCTGGGACATCAGTTGGTCTCATTATCCGTCGAATCTGTTCCATTGAGTGAAGATCTGGTGACAAACCTGAGGAATTTCTTGAATGAAAACACATGCCTTGCACACACACACACACACACACACACACACACACACACACACACACACACCAATTTATCAACCGACAACAACAATGAAGGCAACAACATTGAAGGCACACGCTAAACAAACAGATGGACTGTATCAGGTCAAGTTCCAATTGTACTAATAAGCAGTCACGCATGAAATTAATTAATAATCAGAAGTGTTCACAAACACCCAGCAGATACACAGACATACACACAGACACACAGTGACACAGACAGCTTACCACCATGACAGCAAAATATCTTCTCATCGATTATAGCAGCAATGGGCAAACAGTTGAAACAGTCAGTAAACGTCTTCCACAGCTTGATATTGTATCTCCGTTTGCCTACATCATCAACGACGTCACAGAACAAACACCAAGGAAGAGAAATTCCCACTCACATTCATCGTAAAAACCGTATATTCGATTGATACTCGCGCATTCGTGATTACCCCGAAGCAGGAAGAAATTTTCAGGATATTTGATTTTGTAAGCTAGTAGAAGGCAGATGGTTTCCAGGCTCTGCTTCCCTCTGTCAACGTAGTCGCCAAGGAATAGGTAATTAGCCTCAGGAGGAAAGCCTCCGTACTCAAAGAGTCTTAGCAAGTCCGTATATTGTCCGTGAATGTCACCTGGCAGGTGAAAAGCGGCAAATTAGGTAAGTAAGCGAAACTGCCATACGAAGTAAGTACACTCCCCACCCCTCCATAGTGGGGATGCAACTGAAACGTACACTAGCCGACACGAAACTCACCGCATATCTTGAGAGGAGCCTCCAATTCGAGTAGAATCGGTTGGCTCAAAAATAGCTCTCTTGACTTCAGACAGAGACCTCGAACTTCTTGCTCCGTGAGGTTGACCGTTTTCCCTGGCCGACAACCACGAACTGCAAAGAGATCACACCGAAGTCAAAGAAACATGTAAGATCTAAGTGTCTGTCTGATCTGCTAACCCTCTAGAAGTCTCGATATTATATCGTCAACGTTGATAGAATGTTCCATCGTGCCAAGGGGTCGGGCGAGGTCTGCTGGACTGTTGACGTATTGCGCTAACAAACGTTTGACGTATTTGTCACGTGCAAACGTCGCGTGCGTTACACAAACATTTCAAATATTTGGTTATCGAATACATGAGCAAAACTTGTAAATAATAGCAGCCAAAATAAACCTTAATAAACAAATAAATATATTTAAATGTTAGAGTACCTAGGCTTTTGCTATCTACATGTACAAAGATTCCTAATTGAAATCAACCAGATCGTACAAAATGGCTGCCACAGTTGCAGCTATCAAATCTAGTGAAGAGAATTACGACGACGTAAGAGCCCAGAAATTAACAATAAGATTGTAGTACCTTATTAGTGTTGAGCAGGAGCCGGATGAGACGTTGAGTGAGAGACTATGGGGTTTGACAGAAATGTTCCCTGACAGAGTGAGGACATTCTGTGGAACTCTATGTCAGCTCGCCACAAAGGGTTCCTACATTGCGTATCGATTCTCACGTAGTGCTGTGTGGATTGGTGTCAGCTCTATGGCGTTGACAGTGTTTCCTATCATGTTTGAATCAGAGAGAATTCAGTTGCAAGAGCAACAACAGATGCAACAGAGACAAGCAAGACAAATAGATGTTTAGCTGCTCGCATATATATGCTATAGACTGCATGTGTGTTTAGATCTTACTTGGTCCAGGGGCAGCAGGACAACAATTTGGTGGTCAGTTTGGTGGAGTAGCATCAGGACTGGCTCCTCCTGGTCTCATGCCTAAGTGATGATAATCTGTTTGATTAGTGGAAATCTTAGGTACAGTAGACTGAAATAATCTTGAGCTGTTCTGACACTGATAGATGGTAGGTACATATTGCTGTCTTTTATATAAATGAGAACAATGACACAGCAGTGAGTTCTGATGGCTGCAGGCAAAGTCAAATGGAGTGTCTGGGAAAGTAGATAATTGTTGATTCTAAACCAAGTAACATGCATGTTATGACTATGACATATTCTATGTGTACATGTGAATGTACTCGAGAGAATGAACGAGATCATCATTCTCTATCATGCTGGCATCTCACCAACAAAAGTTGGAGGCATCTTGTGAATGTGTTGAAGACACAAGAAAACGCCGAATAACAAGACAGACTGCGTACTTGTGGGACAGTCCTACTGTTATTGATATCCAAACTTGCAAACGGTATTGTAAACAATGGTGGTCATACAAAATACTAATTTTGGCACAGTTGTGTATTGAATAGCATGCAACCAGGGCAATGTTTGGGCAACAGATAAAAACTGGGTCATGTGTGACACACTTCCTTGCAAAAGAGCCTTAATTGTAAAGATGTATTGAACACTGTTCAAATACAAGTTTGGCCATTAGGTGTAAGGATGGCTCCTGAATGTTAGAGTGCAACTTTTTTGTACAGTGTAGTGATGTCCAACAAAATACAGATAACTTTTAAAATTAGTAAATACAATCTATAGTGGCAATCACACAGTCATAGCCATAGCCATCTATTCACACATACAACTAACTACAGCAAACTGTTTAGCTATTGAAAATTATAAATATGTAGTTCAAGTGACCTTCTATTAGACCGGTATTCATTGTAACTGCAACAGCATGTCAAACAATGCCTGTAATGAGTACATTGAACATCATAAGTTTTGCACTATCGTATGGTGTTGATTTGTCATGCAACAAAGGGAATACATGTGACCTTGGCTTTGGTTCCCACTTTTGACTTTTTCTCAACAAATTTGCCTACTTTGTCTGTCATAGCCACAAGAGATGTGTATACACCTGGAGTACTCCTAGACACAGAAGTCACAACAAACACATTTTAATACATCGGGTTAGGGTAACTAAATTAGTCAAACGAAAGACAACAATTCAGTCAACCTTATACGCAATCTTCTTTACAGTACAGTAAATGACAAACGTAATGTATAGTAAGCTCTACTAAGATGCATAAACAATAGATGTGCTGTTGTGTAAGACCTCACTAATTAAGATTGTTTTGAAGCTGCACTGTCATTCTTTTGTGATCAAACAAAAGCTGTCATGTCCATAACACAATAAATACCGTAGGTCAGAAGTATATTTTATCACTTTCTCTACTCTTTACTATTACACCAACAATAACAACATGCATATATTCAATTTGTGTGTATAGTAATTGTAATGACTGACAAGCTCGCTTCTAGACCCGTCTTGTTAGCTCCTGTTGTCATGACCAGAAAATCATTCCACCAGTGTTTAACAATAGCTAGTAGAAAGTCTGTGGCCTTGATCACATAGCTGCAATATCATATATATAGTCAGAGCAGATGATACACACGAGACGGTCACTCTAATTGACACCTTTCATGCTCTGAGTCAAGTAATGGATGAAGGAGTGGAAGAAGCTCTAAGCAAGCTCCCATAGATAGAGAAGGCATATCAACGTTATTATGGCCCTTTCCCACCTGCACACTGCATGTCATACAATAAATCAATTGTGACCCGAGATAGAGTCTATAGAGTATACTGGACTGTTACATTGATAACAAAACTGGTAACAAATCCGCAGTCAGCGTCTCGTCGTCTATTCTGTAAGTTTCACAAAAGTATCAATTAGCTGCAAAGACATGTGTAGACCAATGAGCCATACAAACCTCAACATGTAGTCCACCATAGCATTAATATCCTAGATGATTTATTAATAAATAATGGTTAATATAAACACTTGTAAAAGTTTTAAGTGATGTACCTTGTCACACTGTGTCTTGGCTGCATACACACGTGTCTTCCTAGAAGCGAAAACAGCAAGCATCGTGCTGTGTTGCTCTAGCAGCTAAATAGAAATACCTGGTATAGCTACACAAATTTCAGCAAGATAATCTAAATACAGGCGCACAACAAAGTGCCATAAATACAATTAAGTAATAAACTTAAAATGCAAGCAACTTGAAAACTGTAAACTCTAGATTAGGGATGATACAATGTGTTAGTTTTGAGAGTCAATTAGTTCTGTTAGCACACGCCTAATTGTTTCATTTTCTGCATGCAGACTCCACTGTTTTCTTATTTTGAACAAATTGTAGAAATATTAATTAAACTGTCATAGAGCCGTGCTGTTCTAATCAATAATATGTAAGTTTAATATTTCTAAAATTTTTGTTGTTCTCAAATCAAAAGCATTGGTCTGAAGGGTCATGATCAATGGTTTGCAAGTGAATGTACATGCACTATTACATCGTCTCTCAACACGGTTTCTTACTAACTAGACTATAACCTAACCTGTTGCATCTTGTCATCTAGACTCTTTTTTGAATCACTCGGTGCTGCAACCGTCACATTGAGTTAGACAAACTGAAGTCACTTGCAGCGACGACAAACTACGGCACCTTGCAATTGTCCGCGTCGTTTTCGTTTTCGTCCATCTTCAAGTCTCCCATTTGGACCGTCGGGCTCCGAGTCATCCATAGCTACGGCTGGCTAGGAGCGCGCGCTCGATGGCAAGAAGGCGTGGTAGCTAGCCACACCCAATGAGTTGGGAATCAGCGACTTGGTTGGATCCATGCATCGTGCTCATTTTCACAGCCGAAGAAACGAGGCAGCAGCATATTTTATCGGTACTTTTTACTTCTACGAATATTCAATGTATATGTCTAGCTCGGAAATACAGTTATGACCACAAGTGTATGTGTCTAACTACAAATCTTTATAAATCTTCAACTTGCCTGTCACTGATGCGGCCACAAACTATGAAATGAATTGAATTTGATTCAGTAAGCAATGAGAAGAATGTACATGTCTACCTGAGTGTGTAGAGGGTGAAATGCTACAGCAGACACGATGTCACTCTGACCCAGCAATTTGTGAGCATAAGAAGGAAATCGAACATCATACAAATAAGCCTGTCCATTCACAAAACACTGTAAAATACATCTTCACAATGAAAATATTTTTACAAATGTTTTTTCACTGTAAATCATAGAAAGCAACCAATGTCACAAATTTGCAACACATTAGTTAATCACTAAAAGACTTTAAAATTGATTCTACATATATGTATAGCACCTACAGTTTATTGCAAAAAGTACAAGTACAAGTGAAAATGTTGTGTGCATATGCTGATCAAAGCTGAAAAATGACATCATGTATTGACATCAATTTGACAAATTATCACTATTCATAGCATTTCTTTTGCTTTGCACTAGAGAAATAGTGACACTCAACTACATCTTGTTGTGTAACTTAAACGTTTGGTGATGTGTATAAGGCTTTATCTGCTGTTTGGCAATAAATGTTGCAGTAAGCTTACACTCTGCATGAAACATTTGAGACTAAACGACCTCTACTTACCGCTTTGTCTTCTGAGCCTGTTCCTATAAAACGTGAACAAGGGCTGATACGCATTCCTACAGGATAGAACCGGTTAGCATGACCTTCATAACGTCTCACACATCTATAATACATCAACAGACACTGCTGTGATAACAAAATCAATCTAGAGCTACTGATCGTTTAGTCAACTTGTCAGTACGTAGATCCCACAGTTTGATGCCATCAGTGACTGCACCAGTGATGAAGAGATCATAAGCATCTGGTGGGTGACTAACATATGCAGAACCCTTGTAATACAATAGCATGGTAAGAATAATTGAGGATAACCACAAATGTATGTGTTTTACTTTGTTCTGTGAGATACAATGTACAGGACGAGAATGCACATCAGTCATCACTCGTGCACTCCGTCCAACATTCATGTCGTATACCTCAATGTTCTTGTTAGAACCAGCACATAGAACAATGTCTAGAGATAAAACAAAACATTACTGCACAAAACACACACACGCACACACACACACACACACACACACACACACACACACACACACACCGCACACACACACACACACACACACACACACACACACACACACACACACACACGCGCGCGCACACACACACACACACACACACACACACACTGCTGTTGCACGTAGATTTCACCTCATATGGCATGTGTATATGGCAATACAAGGCGCAAGAGTATAGACAAACAGACAAATAGATACATACACAGATAACAACTGAACAAATGATTGGATTGAAAGACAAACAAACTGAGAGATACACATAGACAGACTGAACTGACAGTCAAACAAACAAACTAAAATATATAAACTTGACAGACCAATCAACCAACTAACAAACCAACTCACAGACGGACAGATTGTTTTATTGATTTTAAACTTTAAAGATACAACAGGCAAATCTTCGAAAGTACAAATCCACTTCAGTCCATCTGTTCATCGATTCAGACCTAATGGATTAAAGACAGGCAAACAGACAAACAGACAAACAGAGAGACAGACAGATTATTTTATTGTCACAGATCCTCTACTTGTACACATCCTAAACTTCTATGATGAACCAGTCCTTCACAGCGAAATACTTTAAAACAGACAGACAGACAGACAGACAGATAGACAGAAAGACAGACAGACAAACAGACAGACAAAAAATTGATGAACAGGCAAATAGAAAATTAAGCAGCTAATCAAACTGCCACACAAACTGCGTGGTATAACCAAGTAACAAGACCAATGAAAACGTAGGCAACACCTATGCAATTTGTAATCAAAACTTCAACAAACATAAGCTGCAACATACACTAACCCGTACAACATGCTGTTGTTTACCTAACCAACAGTCTATGATAATAAGATCAAGACAAGCTCACATGAATAAAAGTCATTGATACATGACATAGCAGTAATCTGCTGTGTTGACTCTTGGGTAAAACACTTCACTAATTTGTACCGAGAATTGTTCACATATCTTCAACACATGGACAAATAGAGTGTAAAAGTATGTAGAAAGCACAACCAATAAACTTGAGCCATACCATACCGTTTGACATCGTCAGGCTTGTCCGTGTCAATATAATATTTGTAAAGATACAAACAATTGCCGCTGACAACTAAGAAAAACTTGTCAACATAGAAAAATTGAGCATCAGATATTTCTTTGGAAAACTGTTCTTCTGCTGATGTGTTCTACACGTGACAGACATACAGTCTACATGTAGTAAGTGTTTGCATTGAGCAATGTTTAATTGATGACCTTTCCTATGGCAGAAGTTTTAAAATTGTGTTGTATTTGACTTATTGTCATGAGCGGATTGTCTGGTTGTCGCACTGACCATAATCGTGCTGTCTTGTCTGTAGATGATGTTAACAACCAGCTGCTGTTGCAACTCCAACTCAGTGATGTCACACTCCCATTATGACCTATTGAAACATCTATTGTCGAATACATAGCAATGTGGAGAAAAGCGTCTTGCCTCTGAGCGTAGAATTATTTTCAGTTAGTGGAGTCTTCAAATAGTGGCAAGTGCCATCAGACAAACAGCAAGCAAGATGCTGGCCCTCATCTGACCATGTCAACTTGTTGCATATTGAAACACTTGCATAAAACATATAACAAACCTGAATACTTTATCTGAGTAATTGCTACTGGATTGTCAGACAATGAAACTGATGAGTTCAACTGAATAGGAGGAGCAGAGTCAACAACATATTCTCTACGCAGCAGAAATATAAGTCAAGTTGACGCTAACAACAAAACAAAATGTAGCAACCGCTTAGTCTGTGAAACGGTTGGCTGCCTGAGTAATTTTGTTCCAACACCGGGATGTTTACTGAGCTGTTTAGAACCCTTTCCACGCGATGTAGTCAAATTGGGTGTAAACATTGTTGTCCTACATTGCGAATAACACAAAATTCATAAAAATAGTTTCAAGTAACACACATGTAAGTAGATGGTAGTCACAGTAACAATTAATTGAAAGTCACAGATTTGTAGTGTCCAATTAGTGGCAAGCAAATCCTTAAAATAATATTACCTTGGTGCAGTGCTGTATCCCGATGACTTTACTTTTGAGTGAAATGTTAATGGCCGATCTTTCATTTCAGATCGTTTTGGTAGGCCTTTTGCATTGCCCTTCTTAATACACACTTTAGGTTTAGGAACAAGTTCTGCCTTTAAAGGAGATTCACTAAGGAGGACGTCTCTGAACAAATTCTTAGCAAAATAAGTGATGAGTTTCCACCAACAACCATTAATTATTACACACCGTGATAAAACTGTAAGCAGTGGTGCTAGTCCCACTGCTGCATTTCCTACAGATGCCACATGACTTGAACTCTTTAACTCAGATCCAGACAGAGGAGTCTATATACAACAGGAAAGATCTGCAGCCAGTAAACAAACAGTGACTGTTGTTGTGACATGTTTTACAGGTAGAAAACTAGGTTGAAGAGGGAATGATGTCTGGATACAAACAATGAACAAAGACTCTTGAAATGGACTGTAGAGCACACACTGCAGCTATAAAATTTGCTGGTTGTTAATTACTTTATGTATGTTTCAATCACAGTACTATGATGGTATTACCTCACCAAGATGACTTGTGCTAAATGCAGCTGTACTTGCTACAACTATCTTCTGCATGTCAGAGCTATTGTCTGATTCTATATAAGAAACAAGATGTCACCACATCCTGCAGATAAACGTTGATTGTGTTTCTCCTCTTTGTGTCCTTGTGATCATGCTGTTTTATGTGACATGCATGCCTTAATAAACGCTTCTTGTTAAATAAATATAAAGTTTATTGTGTGTATGGCATTTCAAGATTTATCATGGAACTTTGGTATATACCTTACTTTGAAAACTGAAATTGCATACACATTGACAACTGTGATAATCAAATGCAAGCACTGCAGACTGAGTGACTGCAATCAAGAATGATGTCTGGCCACTGATTTCATCTCTAGCAAAGAAGATCAATAAATGTGTGTGCTTGTGTTTGTTTGTTTGTTTGTTTGTGTGTGTGTGTTTGAGAGCATACACACACAGACACACACAGACACACACACACACACACACACACACACACACACACACACACGCACGCACACGCACACACCTTGCACACACTGGCACATGCAGATGCTCTAAAGTGCACTACTTAACTTGCATTACACAACTACCTTGCCATTGGCTGCTCATCCGGTGGCAGCAAAATCCCAGTATCTAAATCCCTTTGATATGCAGATAAAGAATGTTGCTCATCATTGACACTGCAATATGCCAGTCCAATGACAGCATTTCCAATTTCAACTGTTGCTTCCTGTTTGTCTTCACTAATGTGCAAAGAAGATTCTTCAATCTGTTTCCATGATGGTCTACTGTCTATCACTGTTGGTCTTTGTTGACACTTCTCTGACTTAAGAGATTCTTCCACCAAAATAAACTTTGAAAGATCAAACTCTCGTAGTGAACGGAATCCATTACCAACAGTAAGATCATACACTCTGACCTTCAAACAATAGAAAATTTATGAGAACAAAAACGCCAGTGAATGCTAAGACATTTATTATTCAAGTATGTCAGCAATGTGACTACAACTCACTCCTACAGCTTATGCATGCAAACTGAGAGTAGGATGTGATTAGTTAACAGTAGCTTACCAGTAGCAAAATTTCAGATCTTACAGAAAGCCTAGCAAAATTGCATGTATAGTGCACGGGAACATGTTTTTACTGTATGTAAATTAGTTTTAATTATCAGTGCTTTCTAGAGACTAAATAACCTTTGATATAGCAACAATACACACACACACACACACACACACACACACACACACACACACACACACACACACACATCACCTTTCCATCAGATGAACCTACAGCAAACTGACGCTGTGTATGATGGATGCATAAACACGTAAAAGATGCAGCTACAAAGCAAAAAATGTCCAGATTCTGACTACGTATAATTTACCATACCAAGCCAAAACATACAAGATACAATACTTGACTGGTAGACCAATAGACCTTGTGCTATGTCCCATATCTGACAAAGAAGCACACAAACAAAACGATGTGTTGTGTATACTAATTGTGTTAGCAATCAGTAAAATACCTTAAATGTTCGATCTTCAGACACTGACACTACCCACTGTGATGTCTCTCCGTAAAAGTCAGCAGCAGTTACGAGGGATGTGTGACCCTCTAACATGTTCTCAACCATTTGAGACTGAGCAACAAAAATAAAATTAGTTGTTGATTCAATCAACATTGCTTTGCTTGTGATGCATAAAGGTAGACCTGTGTTTTAAGTATTTGTATGTTCTTGCCAATACAAGCAGCAATCAAGTCACTGTCTTGACTAAAAGACACAGACTGAACACTTCCTTGACCAGATGAAACTATTGTAGCTCTGGGCTCTTGACCTAAGTAAACAATATTTACAGTCAACATTAATATTGCACACCTGACAAGCACAATAGTAAAACGTTTACATACATACATACATACATACATACAACATACATACATACATACATACATACATACAACATACATACATACATGATGATGACAATATGGCAAGTCCATTGACACAAAGTGACAACACACACACACACACACACACACACACACACACACACACACACACACACACACACACACACACACTCACACACACACACACACACACACACACACACACACACACACACAAATTCATTGGCATCCATTCATAGTGAAACACAATAGTATTATGTCTTATACAAATTCACAAACACACAAATATATGTACATATAGACAAATAGACAAAACAGGCAGACAAACAGATAGACAAACATGCAATTAGAATTGTTTAGTTATTAATCTTGCACGAAGTGAATATAAATTTCTCCATTAAGGCTGGAAGCATTACACAGGCCTCATAAGCTAAAGTGAAGAGTGTGCATGCAATTTAGTCTGCCAACCCAAACCTGACAAGTGCATAGCAATCTTGTTTTCATCAAGCCAGACCCGCCATATTATTCAGACAAACAGACAGACAAATTGTTATGCTTCAGCACTTACTATACCAATAAAAATTTGCTAACTTTAGAAAGCAATCAGCAAACAAACGAGAGACAGGGAGCCAGACAGACAGACAGACAGGCAAACAGACTGACAAACAGACGTACAGACACTGACAGACAAGCAAACAGACAAATAGACAGACAGACAAGCAAACAGACAAATAGACAGACAGAAAGATGTCAACTGTTTGACTTAAGTCATAATTAAGGACTTATTGGATCCAAGTTGTCTTAGAACTTGCTGATTTTTGGCATATTGTAGACTGTAATAATGTCTTGCATTATATAAAAATATATGTATTGACAGACACGCAGACAGGCAGACAGACAGACATGTTGTTTCCTACAATATGCTTTTGTATCATACCGTCCCAGTGGGATACTAGCATAGTTGTTTTAGTTTCACTTTCATGTAGAGTTAATTAATTAAAGTTCTATAGCAATAGTGAAATACCTTAATTTGACACACAAACAAACAGATCAACCGACATGCAGATGATAGACAGACAACCAGACAGATGGAAGGAAAAACACACAGGTGATGAATGACATTCACAAACAGACTAGTACAAGTCTAACTGTCCCTACTATTATATGATAAGGCAAGACATCTCTCAATGTCCCAAACGAAAACGTAGTGAACTGATGCAGAACAGAGAAATGTGTTGTCAGAATCACCGCCAAACGCTAGAGACAACACGGGAGAGCTGTGCCCGGTTAAAACAAGTGACTAAAACAAAAATTCTCACCAACAAACTATTAATTTCCATAGCAACAAGATGATTTACTTTCCGCCTCGTTTCTCTTTCAAGAGGTAGGCACCACACAGAGATATTACATGCGTCAACACTTGCGCAGTATTTTTCACTAAGCGCTACAGGAGCAGCTAATGATTTGCAACAGCAATGCAGCACAGACGACAAACGAACCTCCATAATTTCTAAATTAGCGCGCTAGGCATGAGCGAATCACGTGATCAGTCAATAAATCATAATTGTGGATTCTTCTACTTTAGTAGGTGCAACTTTAAAAAACGAAACTTTTAATATTACACAAAATTGAAAATATTTTAAAGGGGAGGGATTAACAATGTCATGTGACCATTTCACTTTACCGCACGTGACCTTGTAATGGTGGACGGCAATCCTCCTGACTTGCTGCTTTTGTGCAGAGAAAGAAGGAACGACGAGCTTCTCAAAGAGCTCAAACGAGGAATTCGACTGCCGCAGCGCCTCAGCAAATTGGACGCGAAAAGCGGCCTGTCAGTTCTCCACGAGGCCTGCGAGCGCAACAACCCTGATGCACTGCATTGGCTTTTGCTGTACGGTGGCAAACCCAATATAAAATCTCAGACCGGACTGACTCCACTGCACGTCGCATGCGCTCGAGCAAGGTCTCAATGCGTGAAGCTGTTACTGCGATATGGAGCCGACATTGCGGCGCAAGACAGCAAGAAACAAACACCTAGAGACAAGATGAAGTCCACGTACTTTACCAAGAGAGACAAAAAAGAAGAAGCTAATGTTGTGAAGCAATTGCTGAAAAGCCGTGGTGAGCATGTGGGCAGTTTCTAGAAAATACTACACGTGATTAGTTAGATAGGAGGATTTTGTGAGACAAACGGAAGAGGACTGTAGGTAGTCGTGCTGGCATCGTTTTTACTAATATGCAGTTCAGACATGTAGCTAGGTACACTGATAGGGCTTTTCTCTAACTGGCCATGGGTACATCCGCGTTGACTGTTCTGTGAGCTATATATACACACACACTGATCCTAAGCAACACTATGTGTTGTGTGTCGAGCAATGACTATCCAGACTCCTGTTGTAAGATTGGAAGTCGTGGCATTATTCATTATTGTTGCTAATGCATGACATTAGCAAGCTAGCACTAGCTAATCAAATCTTGTTAGACCTAACAGGTTTTGCTTTCTTGAACCAAGGGCACATTTCTTTATTCACCACCAGCTAGTTCGGTTGAGGTTGTGGATAAAGTTGAGGTTGTGGATCTTTATCGGGTGAGGTAGCATTTCTTTATGTCTTCAACCAGAATCAGTGGAGCTCAACCAACCTCCACCATCTAAGTCTACGGCTGGATTAGTTGGCTGAGCTTCACTGATTCTGGTTGAGGTCCACAACTTCAACCAGATTGGCTGGTGGAGAATAAAGAAATGTGCCCCAAATTTAGAAGAATATGTAAGGAGAGAATAGCAAGACAAGTGCAACGTATAGACAGATGAGTTTTGAGTCTTAATTACAGTCTATGGGCTGTTAATAAAAAGTAATTGTGGTGTTGAGTTTATCTCACCCATTCAGTCTTCACAACTGAAATTGATAGTAATAGTAATATGATCTTGCATAAGTTATGTGTATGTGTTACCTATCCATAGTAAGACAGTATGTACGTGTGTATAGTATGGCAGTCATACAGTGCTTGAGTAGTCAGACATTGCAAATTAGAAGTTGAACTTGAAAACTAAAAATGAAAAATTTGGAAATACGCTGTTAGTGTTATGTTATATGAACTGGCTACTGATCAGAAGAGGTCTATAATTCTGTATTGCTGGATTACCCTCTTATCATGTGGAATGTAGCCTTCTAAGTGATTTGTATTGTTTTAACTTTCCAAATAATTAATTAATCGTGTCACAGTCCGTTTGAATTCTTGAGATAGTTTTTCATTAGACAATGCCTTTTTAAGACAATTAACCAGCTTTGGGAGCAACCAAGTAGGCAATAATGAGCTACCTTTTGCAATATATGTGGTGTGTGTGTGTGTGTGTGTGTGTGTGTGTGTGTGTGTGTGTGTGTGTGTGTGTGTGTGTCTGTGTGTGTGTAGCTACAACACAACGCGTCGAAGTCTAAACTATCTCATGATAACTGCAAAACAGTAGATACAATGATGTTTGGTTAATTTGTGTCATAATTTTTATCTAGAGCTGTACACTACAGGATTTCTGTGTTCCGTACTATCTTGATAGTATGCTATATAGAACTTGTACTGACAGCAAAGTTGATTTAGAGATTTGTATGATTATAACTCTTTCTGTAGACTTAGTTGCTGCTGCTGAACATCACCCTGCTAAGGTCACTGAGATGCTGAACACAGTAAAAGTGAAGGAATTTGAGAAAAATGATCTGGAGCAAGCACTGAACATCTGTGCTAGAAACGGAGCTTTAAAACCTGTTTGCCATTTGCTCTGTAAGGGTGTCACCAACCTTGCATATGCTCTTGAAATCTCTGCACAACAAGGACACTACAATATTACTGCACTGCTGGCCCTTGCTCGTGCAGTCATCAAAGATGATCTTGATAGAATTCTCTACGTCTTCGGAGACTCACACGATGAGTATGACTACTATGAGTCATACTTACCGGTCAGTTTGCTAAATAGCTTTATGTATGCTTCACAATACTAGCAGCCTAACATAAATACTGCTTACTTTAGCTAACATGTCATTATGTTTGTTGTTCATACTCCTAAAGCTGTGCTGTAAAGACCAAATCAAAAGCTGCTTCAGTACAGAATGTAGATCAACTTATATAAATGACAAACTACAAAGAACTATTATAACCCTCACAGTACATGCACACCAAGGATTAACTGATCAGCATAACTTCCAAACTTGCATCAATTAATGTAAACTGTAAGGTTATGTCACTATAGCCTATTACTTTGGCATTTTGTTGATATGATCAGAAAGAGGGAGGATAGTTATAGGAGGTGGCTGGTCAGGCCCGGATCCAGGAATTTTTGAAAGAGGGGGTTGACCTGATAGTAGTTTTTATAGCATTACTAATTTTCTCTTTTCTAATGAAATTATATGAAATTATTGACCACGCCTATTGGAAAAGAGGGGGCTTCAAACCCCCTGAATCCCCATCTGGATCCGGGTCTGCTGGTTGTTGTCACAGTTTCTTTTAGAGTTAAGAGCTAATGAAAAGTGAGCAGTATATGCCACAATAAGGCAGGCAGATGCTGTGGGACTGCACTTTCTCGATCTTTCTTGATTGAACAGAAGCAAAATATACAATATATGTAATTTAACCACCAAAATGCATTCAATCAATTCTTAAATTCTCCTTCTATCGCCTAGAATAGTATTAACATGTCAAACTATCAGACGCAACACATTACCATTCTCTCAAACACTTGACTGGCTTAGACTGCAGTTTATAAAGATTTTAACTACTTGTTTTAGTTTTGCAATGATGCCAGACATGTAAAGACAACAGTTTGATTAGATGGTTTGTAAGTTCTATTTCAGTCAACAGACTAGCTTGTAAGCCATGACGTTATGTTTGACAATGTATGTCATGTGTGTGACCCGAGTAATTGTTATTGTAAAAGGGATAGAAATGCAAGAAAAGATTTTTGTTCACATTGTGTAAATGTAGTTTATTTTTGGAAACTTGTAACGGTTTGCTTGTTTTGTATTTCTCGCAGATGGTACTTGACTCAGTAAGAAAGCGAAAACCACCGATTGAAGTGCTGATTAGTGTTGCAATCAAATTCACTCGGAATACTATTATTTACCATTTGCTCCAACATTTAGATTGTAATCGAAATCAAGGCATTGTCAACTGGAGTAAATTGCGGTTGAAGCAGATTGAACCAGAGTGGGTGCGTGCTGTTGCTTCATTTGTCTGTTCTCTTGATCTGAGCAATAACAAACTGCATAAATTCCAAGATTTGCTGCTGCCTCTCACAGAATTGGTTAATCTTGATCTCTCTGGCAATGTTTTAGAGACAGTGCCTATGAAGCTGTTTCAGCAAGCCAATCTTCGACAGCTTGATCTGTCTCGAAATGTGTTGAGGGAACTGCCCCAGACATCATCCTGGTCACGGAGTTTGGAGAAGCTTTATCTATCTAATAATAAGCTTCGACATCTTCCAGATGGCATGCAAAATGCATGTCTTGTGTCACTGAAAATAGATCGAAACCTTTTTTCAGAAGTTCCTACATGTGTGCCATGCATTTTGACATTAAAAGAACTTGATTTGAGCTACAATACATTTCTTAGTTCTTTGCCTAATACATTGGGCCAACTGTTAGATCTGGAGACCTTGAACTTAGCTGGAGTAGTAGTTACTAATGTTCCTCCAAAACATAGCAGGTCAGCTCAAGAAGTTGTTCGGTATTTGAGATGCAAGCTTCGTTCTGCTAAAGAAGAATATCGCTTGAAGTTGGTTGTTCTTGGCTATCAGTCAAAGGTAAAGCAGGCGTTAGTAGCGCGTCTGCAAGGTGATGGTTTCTCTCCCATCCCGGTCAGAAAAGAGAAAAGTAGTAGTCCAGAGAGTATTAACAGTGAATTCGGTGGTAGCAGTGGTAATGGTGGAAATGAGACTTCTACTCACCCACAGCTTGTTATCACTGACTGGGAATATAAACCCAAGCTATGGACAAAATTCAAGGTTGACTTTAGCATGTGGAATTTTACTGGATTTGAGCCTTACTATTCAACTTATCAATGTTTTCTGACAAAGCAGTGTGTTTGTTTGCTGGCATTTGATGCATTACGAGGTGTGGATGCTGTTCTGGAATTATCGCCATGGCTGGAATCAATAGTAAAGTATGTACCAGATGCCACAGTTGTAGTTGTTGGCTACTATTCTGGCAAACAAGGCAAGGGAACTCTTGAAGATCGTCTTGTCATGCAAATTAACAATCAGTGGAGAAAAATGACAAGTGAGCATCCATACAGTTCATTTCGTTGTGGAGGAGTTGTTTTTGTTAGCGATGAGTCTGACAGCAAAAAAGGTATTCGCAAGCTAAGAGAAGCACTGTATTCAGCAGCTGTTAGCTTGTTTGAGAATGACAAGAAGAGAATGAAACATTTAGTTCCATACAGCTACCTTCAAGTTGCAAAAAAGATTGCTACTCAACGACAACATTGTACCCAAAAGAATAAATGTCCTATCATGGCAAAGAATGATATGCTCACACTTCTTCATGAAATTCCTGGTCAGGACATCGACAATCCACAAGAGCAGAAAGAGCTGGTCGAATATTTGATGAAAGCAGGAGTATTGATGCATTTTGATATTTCCAAAGTTGACATCAATCAATTGCTTTTTATTGATCCTTCATGGCTGTATGAACTGATGACTCGAGTTGTTTATGCGTGTCCTCGCAGCTCTGCAGCCATTAGTGGCTTGCTTCGTCGTGATGACTTACCAATTTTGTTTCCATGCCATCGCTTTTCAGCAGAGTATTATGATTCCTTCTTACGGCTGCTAAACAGGTTCTCTGTTGCCATTACAATTGATTCCGAGGTTATGTTAGTGCCAGCTCTTCTACCTACTAAGCAATCTTCAGAGTTTTTAAACCTTGGCAGTACATCTCTGCAGTTACGCAGGCTCTACACATTTACTCACCTTGCTACATGGTTTTGGAATCGTTTGTTGGCTCGTTTGATATTGTCATTGAAAGAGATAGCAGTTGCTTTTGGTGTTGATCATCAAACACTATTTCAGCCTGTAACTGCTGGTTTTGCTGACCAAAAAGCACAAATTGATTCATATTCAACGTCTGACTCAGTAGAGCCAGGTAATGGAGAAGATTCTATTGATTCACATTTGATGTTGCCTGCTACAGAAACTGATAATCCAGTTGAAAGCCAAATGCTAATGACTGGCACAGAAGTCGAAATTGAAATGAAAGGAAAGAAAGCAGGACTAAGTAAGCTTAATGTAGATGCATCAATGGAAAAAGGGTCATACAATGACATTTCAAGCAACAGATCTAAACAAAAACCAAATGAGCTGTTGTTTCAAAAGAAGACCCAGGAAACAGTTAGTCTGAGTCAGACTTCAGTGTCACCTCTAGAGGATGATATAGATTTTGTTTCTTTGCCAAGATCAAGGCCACAAGTTGGCAGTATTTGTAGTGATGGCTCAGGAAGAGCTCTTCATTACTGGCGATATGGCATGTCATGTTCTGTTGGTGATTCATTCTTCTGTTTGAAAAGAAGAATGGACCAAACAACTGGGACTGATCAAGAGCTGGAGGTGGTCACCTCTGCAAATGAAAGAGGCAAGAAGGCTATGACACTGATTGTTGACATTCTTTTCGCTTTATTGATAGAGTGGTTTCCTGAACTTCTAGAATTGCCTTCATCGAATTGCTTTGTTCAACAGACTGCAACTTGTTGTCAGTGCAGTCGGCTTGGTGTCAAGTGTGCAAACAACTTCATTCTTGAGACATGTGTTGAAGCATGTCTACGAGGTACTCCAGTAAAATGCCACCAGCACATTAAAGAACCTCCCTGCTTAAATGAGCTAGTACCAGAGATGGTTTTCAGCGATTTGCCTGCAAGTCTTATTATATCACATAATCAGCTACAGATTATGGACAAGATTGGAGGCTCTGGCTGTACACAAGTTTGTAAAGTCAATGTTGATAACCAAGCAGCTGCTTTCAAAGCATACACAGTGCTGGCAAACACTTCAGCCTCAGTCCAACATGTCTTTTATCATATGCGAGCAGAGATGAAGCATCTTCAAACTGTGAGTCACCCTAATGTTGTCAGATTGTTAGGAGTGTGTCCTAGACCTCTTGGCCTTGTTCTTGAGCTAGCACCCCACGGATCATTAGACCAACATCTTAGTGGGGCAAGAGTGAGATTGGAACGAATACTTTTATTCCACTTGGCTAGTCAGATTGCAGCAGCTCTTGCACATCTTCATAGCAAACATATTGTTCATCGAAACCTAAACCCCAGAGCTGTGCTGGTGTTTTCACTTGCAATTGAGGAGTTGACAAACATCAAGCTTTGTGATTTCAGAGCAGCTGGGATTGAGTTTCCATCTGGATTGAAAGGCAATGCAGGTTCTGGTGCATATCAAGCTCCAGAAATTGTAGAGAGTAAAGGCATGGAAGAATATGATGCATCAGTTGACATATTCTCATTTGCTATGGTGTTGTATGAAATGATTACTTATCAGAAGCCGTTCGATGGTGAAGCAAAAGCTGATATTGTAACTCTGATTCTACAGAATCTCAGACCTCATTTAAGTGATCATGCTGTACCAGAGGGAGGCTTGTATTGTTTAGCTGAACTAGTAAAGCAATGCTGGGAAAGCAAGCCAAGTGACAGACCAAAACCTCTGACTATAGTAACTAATCTGCTTGTACCTCAGTGTCAGTGTCTTATGGGGTGTCAGGTGCTTCCTCATTCTGACAGTGTCAGGCTTATGTGTTTTGTGCCACAAGCTGAGGAATTGTGGGTGTTTGCAGAAAAAGAGGAGCAGTTGCTAGGGTTTGTGCTAGATGTGCATAACCTTTGCATTAGAAGTTCTATTCCTGCAGCTGGTGAAGATTTGGATATAAGTACATACAAAGCCCTGTGCGCAGTTGCAGTTGGTACAGATACCGTGTGGGTTGGTGTAGTAGAAAAGGTCATTCTCATATTTAATGTGAAAACAAGGAAACTGCTAGAGACTAATGAGACTGGTCAGCCTGTGGTGTCTCTTGTCACATGCAATAATAAAGTCTTTGCTGGTCTTGACCATGGTCAACTGTCAGTGTATGAGGAGAGCTCTTTGTATACAAGAGGACAGCTGTTGTGCATTGGGTCAGAACCTATTATTTCTATTGCAGCAGTTGAAAATGAGGTGTGGTGTAGTTGTGGTGACCAACTTTATGCTATAGATTCTGATTCTTTGGACACTATTTGCACGATTCCTTGTGAACAGGCTGTCACGGGTCTTGTGGTATCACCAGATGGTCAGAGCATATGGGGTATGCATCGTAAACTGGCTCTTCTGTCTTGTTGGGATGTCACATCACACACTTTACGTGATAGTTTTGATTGCTTTCATCCTGACTCTGTTGTCAACGTGACTGAATCTCAGCCTACAATACTGCCTGGCTTAAGACGTCCAAGATTGCATAGTGCTACTCCATTTGCACTAGCTGGTGATAGAATTCGCTCTGTTTTGCCAGTTGCTGATACGTTATGGGTTGGCACAGAAACAGGCTTTATTCTAATATTTCAAATGCCAAGTCGAGAACTTCTTACACAGTTTCGAGCACATAATGGGAAGGTTATATGTCTTCTTACCATTGATCTTCCCATTACAGAACATGGAGTTGTAATAAGTGGGGCAAGTGGCTTCCATTATGATCGAGAAGCAGAAATTCTTTACAAGATGGATAACTCAACTGAAGGTACAGTATTGATGTGGGAGGCTATTTCTGGGGCTAATGCAAAGCTACTGGAGCAAAGAAGTCAACTGTGAATGGACATCTTTTCGTAACAACTGTCAGCCATTTGAGTATTCTATAATTGCCATTGCATGTGTTGTGATTGTCTTGATGTAGTAGCTTTAAGATAGGAGAGCATCACTAGAAATCTTGGTGTTCTACTGTGTGTGCTAATGTATTGCATATAATGTATATCAGCTGCTGTAGTACATGTATTTCTTAAAATGTAAAATGAACTCAGTCACTTATTTCTGCTGTCTGAAGTTGTTACTATGTTCAGATATGGTATGCTCAGTTTACAATGTTCCTACTGTAGACATGGCTGTGATTACAAGCACTATATTACTCTCAATAGAACAGCTACTTTACTTTATGTACAAAACTCAGTCATTCGGCTTGCTATACAGTACTGTTAGTAATGTACTGTGTTATGAACAGTGTACACTCTTGTGACAGAAGCTGCTAGCAATGTTTATAGGAACTTACCTAACTACAAGTCGGTTGTCTTGTGAGTTTGCCTTCGGTGCTGTTCAGCCACTCGAATGTTTCTGCATATCCTGCTGCATTTTGTACAAACTGTTGTTTGGCTGAAGTTGGACTTCCTAATTTCTGTTCTAGTTGAACAACGTTGTGTAGTTCTTCAGCATGTAAACTTTCCCACAGTACAACTGTGTTTGTTGTTTCCGGCTGGTCACAAACGAGGTTTCTAGGTAGCATCACCTCTCCCATTAGATTGTGCGGTTTCCAGGAGCGACCACAAGAAACTACAAGACCTTTTTCTGTTCCACATGGACTGCAGCCTGTTGAGCTGAGAAGAATACCGATATCTCCACGATATGGATAAAAGAAGTGAATCAGCTTGTCAGACTTGCTGTCAACTATGAACAAATGACCTGAGCGGCTCGCTATCCAAATTGTGTCCAAGACTACAGTGATACACGCAATAGCCACTGAATTCAATTCAGTGACTTGCACACTACTCAGAACTGAGTGTAGTTGCAGGTCCCTTACAAGAACACCTTTAGAATGTGCATTCCAGCATGACAAACATGGTCTACCACTGTAAGTGCACCACACAGTTTCCTCATCACTACTCACATGTAGAGATGCAATAGAGTTCTCTATGGTTTGGTGAGTCCACAAACCATCCAGTGACCACTCCTCATCTAGTGTATAGATATATCGTTTACTTGCACACCATACTTTTCCAAGTGTTTGCACAATTGAAACAACTGGGTAAGAAAAGGCAACATCAGCTTCTTGAAAATCACTGCTATTATGTGATCCCTTGCTATCATTAGAAGAGTAAATACGAATTATTCCATTCTGCCTGCAAACAGCAAGTTGATTGTCTAGTGGAAGCATTGCTGTGACCATCTCAGTTTCTTGAATTGTTTCCAGCTGTTTAGGCTCAACATCTTTAATACTCCGATAACAGTGTATACAGCAGGTTTGATTCAGTGCTGAAACAGCAACATATACAATTGAATCATTGCTAATTATTGTCAAGCACATGACATTACTAATCACCAGAGATGTCATAGGCTCAGCCAGATTGGACAATTCATAAACATGAAGAATGACATCCTTACCAGAAACCACAGATATCCACAGCTGCTGTGTTGTGTCAACAAGACAGGCATGGTGAATTAATGAGGATGTACTGGGAATATTCACAGCACCTAAAGTGCACTGAAACTCTGACCTGTGGACGAGGTTGGGAATGTCTTCAGCTGGAACACGAGATCGTGGATTTTCAACCCAACACTGCCTCATCAGACCAGTGAGATAAAGGAATCCACATTTGCTGACACTGACGTCGCGTAAGGCTGGGCGCCGGCCTTTTAAAACAGCTGGAGTGATATGTGCTTCTCCAAGAGAATGAAATGGTGAACGACGAGCAATTAGCTGATAAAGAAACATGGCAAATGCATATATATCTACCATGCACGTGTATTCCTCTGTTCCTGAGAATCGTAGCATTTCTGGTGCCTGAAAACCTTTTGTTCCTTCAAATCCTTTAAGGCCTGTTGGAGAAGCAACTGTTGCAATACCATAATCAGTCAGTTTTACATTGATTGCATCACTAGGATCAAGCGACCAGACAAGGACATTGGCGGCCTTCAAGTCGCGAAATATAATCAGCTGGTTGTGAAGATGGGCTAATGCAGCCCCAACTTGTCCTGCCACTCTGTGAATAAGAATCCGGGAAAGAGGCTGTTTTCCTTTCAGGTAAGTGTCCAGAGCTCCTAACGGTGCCAATTCTAATACAAGGCGAATTGGTTTCAAACAAACACCAACCATACCAACTAGATTAGGATGACTGATTATCTGTAAAACAGCAACTTCTTGACGTAGCTCACTCAGTGGCTTAACTGGATCACATCCTGACTGATCAAAGTAAGTCTTAATTGCTACTTGCTGGCCTCTGCATTCTCCTAAGAAGACAGCACCAAATCCACCTTGTCCCAGTTTGACTTCGTCAGATTCAGGACAAAGTATTTCATCAAAAGAGAGAACAAACTCGCGATCCAAGTCGATAAGAAGCAAATCAGGAACTAATTCACATAATTTTGTTGGAAGTACGTGTTTCTCACATTCGACAGTCTCTTCTGTTCCTAGCATCACTGCTTCAACGAGCTGCGGCTCAAAGGGAAAGATATGTGGTTTGTCTACACCATGCCGAAAACACTCAATACAAGGACATAACTGAATGACAGACTTCAGCCGGCCATCATCACCAAGAAGTCCAGGAAACCAATCATGAATTAGATTGTTGATTTGGTCAACAAGACGACTTAGAGTTCTGCAGCCATTTAGGCCAGCAGATGTAATTGTCTCTATCCCTTTTCTACCATAACTGTCACTGTCATACTGTTGAACCATAAAAAATAAATGAGGATGGCTAAAACAAAATCCTGTTTTCCAATAGAATACTTTGTGTTTCTTGAGGACAGCAAATTGGTCAGCTGACATTCTGGCTATAAGGTCACATACTTTGCGTTGTCGTAGACTATTGAGGTGTAACTGAACAGGCGAGGAATGAGACACTGTTTGGACTTGTGGCTGGTCTCTCTTCTGTTCAAGAGAAAAAGAAGAATGTCCTGCAATGTCACTACCAAAGTGATCCTCAGAAAATAGCAGTTCCCATTCATTGTCTTCAGTAGGTTCAGGAAAGACTGTTGCATTAGGAACATCTACATTAGCAACATTCAGCGGTGCTGCTGAGTCTTCAAAAATTGTTGATGTTATGGTTTCAGTTATTGCTATAGATGTCATGTTTATTACATCTGAGTCCAAACTAGATGTTGAAATCTTATGAGTTAAACAAGAAACAGAAGTTTCATCCTTTTCTGAATCATTGGATTTAGACAGTTCCTCATAGTTTCCAGAAAGTTGATTTAAAGAGGAGTCTGATGGTGTAGTGGCATTTGTGTCATGATCTGTTTCGTCACTTAAGGAATCCACTGAAGACAAACATCTTGTGTTTTCATCTGTTGTTGAAACCAAATCGCTTTCATCACCACTTGCTGGTAGAAAATGTGAAATTTCCTTGATAAACAGCAAAAGGCGAGAAATGAGTCGACTCCAAAAGCCAGGAGGAATGTAAATCATTGAATGCTGCCTACGCAAAACTGGAGCCGAAGAAGCAATGACTGGAACTTCTGCTGATGGGCTGTCAGGTAGCATTGAAGGAATGAGAATATGGTTTTGATCCAATGGCAGAGCAATTTCAAATCGGTTGAGCAATTGAACATATTCTGGAAAAAGTGAGGAAGGAAATCTTTTGCCTTTAAATAAATGAGGAAGTGCTGACATCTTGAGAATGCCATTACGAATGTATGGGTTCCTCTCTCGAACTGTTACAATGATAGCCATCATATCACACAACCACCGTGGATCAATGAAATAGAGATCAGAAAGCCTGCCACTTGCATCATCAAAGTGTAGCAAGGTGCCAATTTCATGTAAGAAACGTGCAGCAAGGTCAAGTTCATCATCGTTATCAATATCTGATGCTGCGCGAGTTTGCTGTATGATATCACGAAGCTCTTGCTTCCATTTGATAGGAGGGTCACCCTTTTGTTGTAGTTGGAGTCGCTTTTTATTCAGTTGTCTGTCTAGAGCTAAGTAGCTGGCTGGAACGAGCACTCCCATTATCTTCTCTTTGCCAACTTTTGCTTCTGAGGCTGCATCATAGATAGCTGTCTTCAGATAATCAATATTTTCACGACTCTCCTTTGCACAGCTGACATTGACAACTGCCTTAACCTGCACATTTCTATAACGTGGAGTGTGAGTGACCATTTCAATGACCTTATCCTGAAGATGCTCACTAAACTTGCTTTGCCTCTGCTCCCTGGAAAGTTTGTCCAAGAAAGTTCCAACTATGAGAACTGGTGATTGTGGTGCCCGTGCAGCAATGTTGTCAAGCCACATTTTCAGTTCTTCAATACCAGCTTCGCCATCAATAACCCTCCATACTACAATATACAGAGACCGAGTAGACAAAAAACATTGGTGAGTGGCATAATATTCTTTTTGGCCCCCAAAATCCCAAATCTGAAATGTGAACTTCTGTTTGCTCAACATGGAAGGGGAATAGCTCCATTCAGTAAGATCTATACCTACAGTAGCCAGATTACCAATGTCGACACCTTGGAGTCGAGCAACAAGAGTTGACTTGCCGCGATTTGCATAGCCAACAATCATCATTTTCATTTTGTAATACGGTTCACTTCCTCTTAGCCGTTGTCTCAGATATCTGACACAATCTTTTGGTGTCTTCATCACTGATGAACCAGGATCAGTGATATCAAGACCTTCTGTCTTCAGTTCAGACAGACTAGTTAGTCTCCCCATTTCATTTGGGAGAAATGCAATATGTGTTTCACTAATATCGAGACTTTCCAAGCCTTCACACAAGCAGATAGCATGTGGTAACTCAGGCAATGGATTGTGAGCAACGCGAAGTTGCTTAAGGGATGTAGTTCGCATGCTCTTTGGAAGATCCTTCAAGAGGTTGTTGTTTAGATTAAGAACACAGAGTGATGAAGACCACTCACCCTGATCAGGTAGCTCACCTAACCGATTATGGGCTAATGTAAGGCTCTTTAATTGAGGCAGTAGAACAAGTTCGGATGGAATTGTTTCTAAATCATTGTGTGCCAAGTTTAGCCTCTGCAAGTGTACAAGCTTACCCACTTCCTTGGGAATAACATGAAGAAAATTGGACATCAAAGAGAGTTTCTTCACCCATGATGCCATCGCTACGAGCCACTGTGGGTCAACTAGCCTGAGTGCCAATCCATGCCAGTCAGCGTGGCCCTCTTCCTTGCTACAATCCGTTCTAAGCAAGAGCTCATACACAGCTGTGTAGTTCTTCTTCCTCATTCCAAATTTGATTGGCACATGGGCAACAGTTTGAAGCCCATTCTCACACAGGACATCCTTGACTGCTTGCAACTCATCTGCTGTTTGTTTTGATGTTTTGTCTGAAGGCCTGAACAGCTCTTTGATTGTTGCCAAGTGGTTTTCTTCTGCAGCATGGCAAAGGTAGAGCAAGCTTGCTACCTTGTATTGTTGATGTTCCATAGAATAGTCAATGAACTTACTCCAGTCAGTTGCTCCCTTGAGTAGCACCTTAGCAACTGCTTCCAAGTTGCCTTGTTCGACACAGATCATGAGTGCATCATTAAAGCAATCTGGTTCAACATCTGTTGCAGTTGTTTCGTACAGCATTCTCCCAAACTCTTTCAGCTTCTCTTGATCTCCATTTTTCAAATCTCTAGCAAGATCTAGAATTTCTAGCAAAGCATTTAAGACATTACACATACAATCATCTAACTGCATGACATATATATATATATATATATATATATATATATATATATATATATATATGGGACTTCCCTGTATGTGAGTAGGTGTGTAAGAAATAAATAAATATATATATAAAAAAAAAAAATATATATATATATATATATATATATATATATATATATATATATATATTTAGATATATAATAAATAACACAGACAAGTAGGCAGGTATGCAGGAATAGTTTTGAAAGAATCAGTGCATCCACGGACACAATTAATTAACAACGCAATACGAAATCAAAAACCCCGCACTTACGTTTGGTCTTGATCAGTTTGACTACTTCTGCATGCTTGCATAATTGAGCCGTGTCCAGTGCCGTCCTGCCAAAGTCATCCTTCAGACTGATATCGGCACCGCTGTCCAATAAAGCTCGAACACATTTCGTGTGCCCGCCAGATGCTGCACTGTGCAAGGGCGTATATCCCGTATTAGACTTCACGTTAGGATCGCCTTTCTCTTGTAGTAACTCCTGCAACACGTTGTCGTGGCCGTTTACACTTGCTTCATGAAGTGGAGTGTAGCCGTAGACTCCAACTCTCCGACTGAGGTGTTTTGCCATGTCAGTGCGATGTTCTCTGATGAACGCTTTGACCTTGTCGTAGCGCCCACGTCGAGAATACCTGTGCAGTTTGTTTTCATCAGCGAGGGTTTTTGCCCGCGAAGACGCCATTCGCGTGCAGACTTTCTTCTCGTTGTCTCAAGCTCCGCCCAATCACGTGATTTTTGATTTACTGCGCTTGCGTGAACTTGTCGAACCTAGACATTTCGCTATGTCTGTGGAAGGTAACGTTGTTGTTTGTAGCATGGTCATGCACATTACGTATGGTTGCTTAATTTTGTGTGATGAAGTTATGGGTGCTAGTTAAATTAGCAATTAATTTGAACTTGTGTTGCTAGGAGGTTGGATGAGTGCTGCACCTCGTTTAGTTGAAGGTCGTCGTTTGAAAGATCTGTTTGAGCGTCTGCCTCGTTCATTTGGCGTCTTCAAGAGTAGCACGTTGACTCTAACGTGTGTGGATGCTCAATGTGAATTGCTCGCTATTGGATGCAACGCTGGAACGGTCTTTATATACGAGAAGAGTAGCAAGCGAACAGGAATGTTGCCTGAAGAGGTTGTGTGTGTGTGTGTGTGTGTGTGTGTGTGTGTGTGTGTGTGTGTGTGTGTGTGTGTGTGTGTGTGTGTGTGTGTGTGTGTGTGTGTGTGTGTGTGTGTGTGTGTGTGTGTGTGTGTGTGTGTGTGTGTGTGTGTGTGTGTGTGTGTGTGTGTGTGTGTGTGAAGACGCTTGAGATGAAGTCATTTCAATGAACGTTTGGTGAACTTTCTGTTGCAGGGAAGGAGCAATTGCGTGAGCTGTGTCAGGCTTTGTGAGTCTATACGAGGCGTCGCGTATGGTTGCGTGTCTGGCGTTTTAGTCATCTGTGAGGTTCATATTCAAAAGGAAGAAAGAAAAGCTCCTGTAAGGCTGGATTGAAACAGAAGTGGACATTATTACAAATAGTCTAATATTGAAGACAAAACGTCTTGTTGAATTTTAACGTTATTTTGATTATTTAATATTTATTAATTAAGTTTAGGTAAAAACAGGAGATATAATGATATGAAATTTTGTTGTCATGGTAACCTACTAGCTCTTTTAATAAGTTCTTGACATTGATGGGCTTGTGCATGGAAGATACTAAACTGTGATTCATGCCTTTGATGCATGTAATGCTTTCCTTCATTGTCACATTGTTCTGCTAGATGAAAATGCTTCGTTTGAGCAAAGATCATTCTTCTGTCATAACTGGTCTGTCGTGGCTTAAAAATGGCAATTGTCTTATTTCCGGTGATGCTGAAGGCAAGATTGTCATTATAACAGTTGACTTTATTCAGGTTGTTTGTGTAATTTTGATGTAAAATATTGATGTGGTCATGAGAGTAATGTGTTTAGAATGTATACACTATTCGAAGGCTGCATCAAACAGATAGCCCAATTGTCCAATTATCAGCAGGAATTGCTAAAGACTGGATTGCCGTGTCAACAAGCACAAAATCTTTTCTTCTCACATCAGATCATTGTAGTGATAGACAACCGGTACCAATTGGACAGAAGGACAGAAAAATGTTAATATTGATTCTTAATTGCTAACTAGTTGTCTAATTAATGTTGTGGTTTACTACTTGTAGTGGACCTTTTGGAGCTTGTCTGTGGCATTCTGATCAGGAGGTGTTGGTGTATGTAGCAAGACCAGGATTACGATTATGGAAGGCAAGCTTACATGGAAAGGTTGTTTTTCGACGTTGTTTTGTTTCTATAGTTTTAATGTACAGTAAATTGTGTACTGTACTGATGCTAGGTCTTAGCCACACTCCAGTATCGCAGTTTACTGACCTCTGATGAGAGTTCCCCTATTCAGATGGATTCTGTTTGCTTTACTCGTGATCAGAAATGTATTGATGAACAGTTTCAGAGTCTTCACCTGTTTGCAGGCAGATACATTGTGACTCACTCTGAAAACAATTTGTGGGTTCTTGATCCTGAGAATAGCACCGTGCTGGGTTGTCATGGGAATCTTGGCAAGATATTGGATGTTGCTGCCACAATGACAGAAATTTATGTGCTACGAGAAGAAGCTGAATGCCCTATTTTGATGATCAAATTTTATTCAAGACCGTTACCTGTCAGACAGTATGCTGCCCAAAGGGAGCACACAGTCGTAATACAAGAAGCAACATCAACAATCGACACGGCATGTGCAGACTCAAACAAGTTGCTGAATGACAATCAAACAGACATGATGACATTGACTGATCAAACTATTGTTGATAGAAAGAAGCCCTTATTTGATTGTGACCTCATTCATCAGCATCAACAATTGGCAGCGGATGAGTTAAAACATAGTGAATTAGCAGTTGTGCACAATTTTCCTAGTCAAGTAAGTAAGGTGGCCATAGCAGATGATGAGAGAGTACATCAACAAGAGGGAATGATGCAGAATTATGATACTGTAAAATTTTCTTGTCATTTAGTCACACCATACGATTACATTATTAATGGTTTTGCTTTTGCTTTTATAGCTTCATGAGCAGGCATTGAAGCTGGAGAGATTTGAACGGGCTACCAACGCACCATTTTCAGATGAGATAGTGTATGATCCTAAAAAGGAGAAAAGAAAGAAGAATGTCCCCAAAAAGAAAAGCCTGAAAACTTCAGACTTGTCGTTATCTAATGACACAAATGAAAGGAGTATGGCAATTGCAGATACAAACACATTGGCAAGTGTCACTACTGAAGTTGTCTCGCTTTCAACTGAAATATTTTCAAATGGTGATGGTTGTCAACAACTTGAAATTCAAGAAAATGAAATTGTTGTGACTACTGATAACGATGAAGACCCTCCAAGTTCAGTGTTGGGTGTAGGCAGTAGTGAGAGTGGACAAAGAGATCAAAATATTCAGCATTATGATGTGGATGTGGCTGATTGTCTAAAGAGTAATTCAGCTGAGAACATCAAGATACCTGAAAATATGGTAGACATGAACCATTCTGAGTGTGTGAGTACTAATTCTGTAATTTACAGCAGAGATTCGGTCACAGATAGAACTGATGTGAATGAACTAAATGAAAATGATGATGATGATGACAAAGACAAGTCTAGTTCACCTGATGATGTAGATAAGACTACCAGTACTTTCTTTGTTCATCAGGCTGATGGTACTAATTTAAAAAATGATAGTCCTTGTGATGAAAGTGGTTGGCCAAAAGAAGAACAAGCTTCACATAGCGTAGAAGAAATACCTAAAACGCTAGATGGTGCCACTATCACTAGTAAAGCTCTTGGTAATACTGAAACTAGTGTTGTAGGTCAGTTTTCTTATCTAGAACAAGCAACTTGTATGGCAGCTGATAATGGCTCTGACGGTTACATGTCAATCTATGACAAGTTTATGTGGGATGAATCAGTGTCTGTTTCAAAACACCAGAATGATGATGAGGACTCAGAAAGACACAAAACATTCCCAGAGCAGAACAATTCTTCTTTGTCACTGTCATCACACAATGCAATATCTTTATCATTGAGTCACTCAGCAACAATGGTTGACCAATTGGTAATGGACGAATGGAGATTGTATCAGCTTCCTAGCGAGAAGAAGAAAATCAATTGTGTAGCTCTTTCAAACACTCATGTATTTGTGGTTGATGATTCTGGTGACAGTTTTATGGCTGAAGTTGGTGGAATTAAAGTGAAATGGGAAAAGATAGCTGGGGAACCAAAATTGAATTTGATAAGTGTTTCTCCTAATCAGTTGCATATAGTAGGAGTGTCAATCAAGAACAGTTTATATTTGAGGGTTGGTGTTACTAATCATCTTGAGATGGGCAAGAAATGGAGCAAGATTTCTGATGGCATTTCATATGTTGCAGTTGAAGACAATCAGATGTGGGGTTTACAGAGAGATGGCACTGCAGTATATTCTGATGTTATTCCTGCAAGAGAGGGACAGAAAATTGAGTGGGATTGTTTGAAAGATTCAGAAAGCCAGTTTCTCTCATTTGTACAGGTGACAGCTTGTAATGGTGTTGTTTGGGCTCGAAATAAGCAAGGATTGGTGTACTATAGATATGGCATCAGTTCTCGGCAGCTTCAAGGAACTAAATGGTTAGCTGTAAATGACAGCCTTGACATGATTCACATTTGTGCAGGAGGTCACCAGACATGTTTGTCAATTCATCATGACGGTTCACTTCTGTTTATGAAAGGAATGACTGCGGACAGTCCAAGTAGCAAGAGTAGAGATTTATCATGGTGGAAAGTAGGTCGTCCAGATTGTTATGATGAAGCTCCATCATCAAGAATGTTACCGTTTTCACTGTTTAAATCTGATAAACCTTCTTCAACAGTAGTTGCTTCTAATAGTGACAAAGGGGTTTGCATATGCACTGGAAGTATTAACTTATACTGGTCAAACTCGGCTTTGTTGGGAAGTCGTTATGAAACTGTTAGCTTGCAAGGAATTCCTCAATCTGCGTCTCATTGGTTGTGTGTTGCTGCTGGTTCTCTTAGCTCTCCAGAATCTGGTCTAGTGTGGACTGTACGGCGCAATGGAGAGATCTTCTGCCTTTCACCAACTGGTCGACCATTCTCAGTCGATCCTCCTTCATCTACAAAGCTGACACTGTTGACTGTGTCAGAAACTGCTGTGTGGTGTCTTATTGGTGATATTGTCATATTGAGGAATGGAATCAACTCAAAATGTCCTGAAGGAGTATCATGGAAGAGAGCTGATACTACTACCGTAAGCTCTCCTCTTCGATGGCTTTCTTGTGGCAGATGTACTGTGTGGGCTGTTGATAAAGTGGGACGAGTATGGTTACGAGAAGCAGTTGACCTAACTCAACAGTCTGAACCTTGCCTACCATGGATGTTGATTCAAGGTGTACATGAAGGCCGTCCTCTTCATCGTGTGGTTGTTTCTTCTGATGACAGCATGGTTTGGGCAATTGATATTGAAGGGTTTGTTTATGTCCGTACAGGCCTTTCCGAGAGAAAGCTTGCTGGCGAAGACTGGGAATGTGTAGGTGGGCCTAAACTAAAGGAGTTGGCAATAAGCAAGACATCGGTGTGGGCCATCTCTACATCTGGCAACATTTTGTGTAAGCTTGGTGTAACCCTGGTGAAATATTCTGGAGACAACTGGAAGAAAGTAGTTGGTCTTCCTTTCAATCGGATTAGTGTCACACAATTTGATCAACTTTGGGGAATTGACTGTGATGGTCAGATATTCACACGATACACAACTTTGTACAACAGTTAGTTCAGATAGTGACTCAGCTATACTATGGTGTTAGAATTTATGGTACAGTTGCTGTATAGCTGATGCCGTTTCATTAAAGCTGTGGCTGCATGTGTATATGCAGCAGCTACAGATGTGAATTTTAGCATACGTGTATCATGCATGACCTGGTGGGTCTGTCTCATGATTTATACATTCTAACCAGTTGTGTTGACGGCATTTTGCTGGCTAAGTGCCTGCTACAGATGATCATGTACATTTTGGATGTAGATCTTTGTGCGTGTGTGTGTGTGTGTGTGTGTGTGTGTGTGTGTGTGTGTGTGTGTGTGTGTGTGTGTGTGTGTGTGTGTGCGCGCGCGTGTGTGTGCGCGCGTGTGTGGTGTGTGTGTGTGCGCGCGCGCGCGTGTGTGTGTGTGTGTGTGGTGTGTGTGTGTGCGCGCGCGCGCGCGCGCGTGTGTGTGTGTGTGTGTGTGTGTGCGCGCGCGCGTGTGCGTGTGTTGTGACAAGCTGCCAATGTAACATGTTCATAGATATGTGTGTTGATTCATGATCAGTCAGTTGAAGCACTAGCTGCATCACACTTGCTACATGTTTCTAGAGCAGCTCTATAAAGGGCATGACATAAACAGTAGTCATTCACACCTTCATATTGCCTGATACAAAATTTCTCTCATTCCAAAGAAGGTGCGCATTGGCATTACACCAAACAGGATTACCAAGTCACGTGAAATTACTACGCATGCGCATTAGTTATGCGGGCAACGGCGACTTTCCTGTAAGCTGTACGCGGATTGTAGTTCACTGCAAGACACTCTACAATGGCATTGCAAGGTATGTTCAGTCTTCATTGTTAGGGAAACAGTTTCACCGGTGTATGACCACGCCTATTGAGCTTGTTCTTGTGGCGTCAGCAACGACCTTCGACTCTGATGTTTGATGTCAGATTCGTGTTTAGGAGTTCGAACGAGCAGTGGCTCTTGCTTAGAAGAAGGCCGTCGCTTAAAAGATTTGTTGGAGTGTATACCTCGCACTACTGGCGTTTTCAAGACAACCAAACTGACTCTGACTTGCGTGGACGCTGCAGATGAGTTACTCGTTATTGGCTCCAACGCCGGAACAATTTATGTGTACGAGAAAAATAGAAAACGAACAGGAGTGCTGCCAACACAAGTAGCATGAGCAGACGTACGTGTAAAGGATTGCGTATAAGAAGTTGTTTGTCTGTTTTCCAGGGAAGGAGCAATAGCATTAGCTGCGTGAAACTGTGTGAGCCGAAACAGAGGGTTGCGTTTGGCTGCGTGTCCGGTGCTGTGTTCATCTTCCAATTTCAGTTGCAAGTAGGACATAAAGTGAGCAAAGTTGCACGCGACCGACTCTCGATCACATAATGAGATCTGTAGGACGCGATTTCATTTTTCGTTGTCGTTGTAGTTGAAGATCTTGACTTTAAATAAAGATCATTTGGGTAATGTGACGTGCTTGGCTTGGCATGGAGATGGCGAGTTTCTCGTGTCTGGAGATGAACATGGAAAGGTGAACATTTCCGCGGTTGACTTTGTAAAGGTGACGTTATTGAGATAGTTTGCTAGCACAAAAATGTAGGAAAGTGATTGCGTTTAGAATCGTTGTATCGTTCGATTACTACATAAAGCTGATTGTTCAATTGTCCAAATTTCTGCTGGAGTTGCTGAAGATTGGATAGTTGTGTCAACAATGAAACGATCCCTTCTTGTTTCCTCTCAACTTCATCTCCGGAAAGAACCTATTGCAATTGGGCAGAAAGACAGAAAGAGGTTGGTACTTATCTGTATGGTGATTTGTCATGAGAGATCATGTCCTTGTGGTAGTGGTCCTTTTGGGGCGTGTCTATGGGGTAATAGCAAGGAAGAGGTGTTGGTGTATGTTGCAAGACCAGGATTACGTCTGTGGAAAGCCAGCCTTTATGGAAAGGTTCAAACTTTTTCTGGTGTTATCATTGTTGAGTGTGCTTGTTTACCATGTCATTGTTTTTGCTCAGGTTTCTGCTACCTTGCAGTATCGTGATTTGTTGAGCTCTGGTCAGGGTCCAATTATTCAGATGTATTCTGTTCACTCGTCTCCTGTTAGGCAGTGTGTTGATGGACAGTTCCACGGTCTCCACGTGTTGGCAGGCAAATACATAGTGACTCACTGTGACAACATACTTTGGATTCTTGACCCTGACAACAATTCTGTCTTGGGTTGTCATGGTAATATAGGCAAAATTGTTGATGTTGCTGCTACAAAGACAGAAATTTTTGTGCTACGAGAAGATGCAGAATGTCCCATCCTCATGCTGACATTTCACCCAAGTTTTTCAGATGTCAAGCAATCTTCAGTACAAGAATCGCAAACAGAGATATCTAGCACAGAGATATCTAGCACAGATAAGTCAAGAGAAGCAATTGAATTACAGCCAGCTAAGGAAGAATCCTTTCAACTTCAGGTGACAGGTCAACTTACAACTAATTTATTGTCAGCAAGTGACGAGCAGCTACAGAAGGTTGAAGGAAGTTTGAATCAAGATGAGTTGCCTAGTCAGCATCAAGAAGTAACGGTCAACAGTGGAGAGCAAGCAGATGTTGATGAAGTTGTGTTGCAAAGTCAAACTGGTGAGAATGAGGAGAAACATTGTGATGAGGAGTCATATGCGGCAGAAAAATTAATGAAGCGTGATAGTGTATGGTCATGTTGTTGTTTGTGTTTCTGCCTGTAAGTAGTTTTGTTTTGTTTAGTTTTTTGAGAAAGCACTGAAACGTGAGAGATTTGAACAGATCAGTCAGTCGGTGTTTTCGGATGAGATTGTTTTCAATCCAAAGAAGGAAAGGAAAAAGAAAAAGTCAAAACAACAGCAGAAAAAGAAATCAAAATCAACTTTAGCCTTAGCTACCATTTTGCCTGATGGTAGTGAATATGATGGAATTCGAGCAACGTCAACAGAACCAGACTTTTTGGCAGACACTGCTCACAGTGTTCCGGTATCACGTGATGGTTCACCTGATAGTGGCCGAGAGGTTGCATGTAATGTGGAAAATGAGAATGTGAAGATAACTGTTGAACATTTTGATCAACAAGAAACACTTGACATGGTATCAGTTGCAGCCCATTATAGTGGTAGAAATAGTTTTGTGTCTCATGCTAATGGAGGGTTGAGCCCCGTGATTAGGCAGAAGAGTCCATGTGATATCAAGAGATACGAGAGTCCCACTTACCAACAGAATGCCGTAGGTGACTACCACAGTGGAAGGAGCAGTCCTGTTAGCCAGCTAGACAGGTTTAGTCCTGATGAGGTCAAAGAGAAGGAAAGCCCTTGTGTTTCTCCTATTGATTACACAGAGGACAGTCCTGGAAGTACAGGATGTAATAGTCCTCTAACAGTAGGACATACAGGTCAAGTAGCTGGAGAAGAACATGTCAGTGATGTAACAGACATTGTAGGTGGTGCAATGGTGGATATTGAAACTGGGCACACTGATGAGTCTTCTTTGGAACAACAAAAGCGTGATGTCACTACACTATCGCAAGTTGAAAGGTCTGATAAAGTTGCAGAGGTTCCACCTCCTGTGGTATCATCTATCTATGATAAATTCAAGTGGGAAGACTCCCTTTCATCTTTAGTAACAGAAAAGGAGCAAGATAATGTTGATGATGAGAAGCCAGAAGGAAAGTCCACAGAGCATGAGCATTCGTCTTCAATGGCAACGATGACATTCTCAGCCTATGGATCATCAATGGCAGTCACGTCATCATTGAGTCAGTCAGTAGCAATGGTTGACTCAGGAGATCAACGTTTGATGGATGGTTGGACTCCATACCCTTACCCTAGCAAGTTTCATATTAACTGTGCTGCTCTGTCGAAGAATCACGTATTTGTAATAGACAGTAGGGATCGTACATTTATGGCCAAAGTAGGTGAATCGAGTGGAAAATGGAAGAAGATTGAAGGTTATTTCAAACAGATAAGTGTTTCTCCGAATGGACTGCACATTTTGGGAGTAACAGGTCGAAGTCATTTGTATGTAAGACTTGGAGTAACAAGCTCTAACCCATCTGGCAAGGGATGGGAAAAAATTGCTGATGAAGTGGTATGCATTGCTGCTGAAGATAATCAAATGTGGGCATTGAGAAGAGAAGGGTCAGTGTTCTATTCTGCTGTTATTCCTATTAGGGAGAGACAGAGACCACGGTGGGCCTCCTTGGAAAATGCTTTAGGTCTGGCACAATCATTTGTTCAGGTGACTGCTTGTAAGGGTGTTGTATGGGCACGAGACAAGTCAGGATTAGTGTACTACAGAGCTGGCATTAGTACCACACAACGGCAAGGAAATCGATGGAAATTAATGGACGATCAACTTCAATGTACTCACATCTGCTTGGGAGGTCACCAGGCAGGCTGGGCAGTGAGCAGTAGTGGTACAGTTTTGTTTAAGCATGGAGTAACAACAGATAAGCCAGCTGGAGAGCCAAGATGGTGGGAAATTGTACTTAGTGATTATCGTGTTGAAGATTTGTCATTGATAAACTCATTGTTGTCATGGGTCAGACCTGCTGATTCTTCTCTCAAGCTAGTTGTGGCTAATGCTGATGCTGGGGTTTGTGTATTGACAGGCAGTAGTAGTATACACATATCCAATACAGCTCTGTTGGGTAACCGTTATGAGATGGTCAATATACAGGGCATTCCTCAGTCTGCCAGCAATTGGTTGTGTGTTGCTGCTGGTTCTCTCAGCTCTCCAGAAACTGGTGTAGTGTGGGCCGTACGACGTAATGGAGAAATCTTCTGTCTTCCACCAACTGCTCGACCGTTCTCAATAGATCCTCCTAGTTCTAAAAAGGTGACATTGTTGACTGCATCTGAAGTTGCTCTGTGGGCTCTTGTTGGCAATAGGGTGATGGTAAGAGAAGGCATCAACTCGTATTGTCCTGCAGGAATATCGTGGACAAAAGCTGATACAACTACAATGAATCATTCACCTGTGACATGGTTGTCTTGTGGCATGACGACTGTGTGGGCTATTGATCAAGCAGGACGAGTTTGGCTTAGACTTGTTACTAATCCTTCTCAACATGCTCACTCTAGTCCTGTGTGGTTGGAGATTGAAGGTCGACTACTGTTAGGATGTCCTCTTCATCGTGTCGCTGTTGCTCCTGATGATAGTATGGTGTGGGCAGTCGACACAAAAGGCAATGTTTATGTACGCACTGAAGTTTCAGAAAAATTGCCTGCCGGTGGAGACTGGGAGTACGTAGCTGGAGCACAAGTGAAAGAACTAGTTGCAAGCAGAGTATCTGTGTGGGCCATCTCCCTGTCTGGAGAGATGTTGTGTCGCTTCGGTATCTCACAATCTAACTGCTTGGGAGATTACTGGAAGAAAGTAGTCGGGACTTTCAATCAAATTAGTGTTACCTCATTTGACCAGTTGTGGGGTGTTGATAAAGATGGTCAAATGTTTTCTAGACACACCAATGCATATATGGGCAGTCAGGTTGCTCTTAGCAGGGACTCTCTTGATGGCTGGGATGTTATATAATAGACAGTTAATTAAGCTTTGAATTGTAAGATATTGACGTTATTACATCACAGATACCCAAGAATTCTGTTATTGTGTTGTTTATCATGCTAGATCAGAAATCGCCTATCGACCATTGTCTTTGTCACTAGATTCCTTCGTCCCAAACTATCTCTTACTAAAACTAACAGTTGACTGACTATGTAGGTTATGAAAGCTGCCAACACAAAGTCAGTAGCCATGAGGTCTATGAGAGTAAAAATGGCAAGATCAAACAACGTGAGATTCCACTCGTTGCCATAAAACACAACATTATCGAAGCTGTGACCTTCATCATTGTAGAATAGAGCTTTCTCTATTGGATCATTGAACTCCATTCCCATCAGGCGCTCCAAAAGGATCTTGTCTCTTACCATATAGTCGAAATCTCGTAGCGCATGATCCAAAAATGCAGACAGGAATCTGTTCATAATGAAATACGCTTGGAGTGTTCGAGTGTTGAAGTGTTGAGATGCTCCTGTGGGTGGATGTTGAGCTCTTCTGTCATGGTCTGTTCGGTGAGCTAGCTGCTCACGAACAGGCAGCATGAGGCGATCATACTGTTGCCTCAATCTGAGAGTAAGAGCCAATTCAAAAGTCTGTTGGTCTGATTCGGGTAGTAAGCCACGTTTACCACAAAGATCTTCTTCTTCACGTTTCAGCTGGAGATTCATGTCCAGCATGTCTGTGTCAGCACGTCCATGGACAGAGCGTCCATGAATGTAGTAACCAAATACATTGTGTTCAATAATGAACACACTAATATTAGCCATTGAGCAAACATCCACAAACTGACGGATTTTGTCTTCTATAAAGCGCTCATAGATAAACACAAAGAATATCCACTGAATGATAGCAACAATAACATAAATGGTGACTGCCATGGAAAACCTGAGGATTCGACTTGAAGGTGCTGGATATTCGTCTCTAGAAAGTGAATAGAATGTGTGTGGGTTACGACGACAGACATCAGAGAAGCCAACAACTTGGAGGAAGAACAGCACGACTAGTATCTGAAAAATACTGTTAATTTTGCGCATTGTTTGTAACTCATTCCATTCATTAGCTATAAAGTATGTTCTCCAGATACTGACTGGGAATTGATCTCCTCCTGGTCGCCACTGGCAGGTCTCTGCAGCACCATGTTCTGCATCTGTATCTGTTGGAATGGCAGTGGAAGCACTTGGCCTTGTTGTGTTGCCTCGAGGTTTCTCCCAGTCAATGAAAAATATGTCAACATTAACTTGCCTCCAAACAATGTGTAACATGTGCAAAATCTTCAATACACCAAAGGAAATAATTAGTCCAACAAATATTCTCTCTTGTGACGATGTGGGAAGTAGAATAGACACTTTTTGTTGTCCTTTGAAGAAGAGAAGCCAATAGGCTCCACTACTGAATAGAATCCAGAAATAGGAAGAGGCCAGTGTACCACATAACATAAAGAAGAAAGTGGTTACAGTAGACAAATCTAATGTTTCTGTTCCATTTCGTCGTCTCCAGCCATGTATGAGTAGAATAGTGTAAAGAAAAGCAAGTCCAGACATAAGACCAATAGCCACACGAACACCTGTCTCAAATGATTCTGTGTCCATTGAATACGACACAGAAAATGAGACAGACAGAGTTGATGTGTCAGTCAGTTCACTCTGTTGAACTTCTTTATAGTGGATACGTAGTAGCGGTGGGTAAATGTGTCCATCACCATCAGAACGAAGTTTTACATCCAATAGAATTACGTCAGCTATTCGGACAACTCTTGGTGGCTCGCCTGAAGCTTCAACTCCACTGATTGAATCAATAAGAAAAAAGCGTCGTGTTAACTGCCACTCTTGTGTGTCACTCATAGTGTTCACGTATGTTCCTTCGCTACGATAGTTCTCATTAAGAACAGGAATAGGAAACAGACGATCTCCATCTTTCAGATACAAATCATAGAACAGTGTAGGTTGTGACAAAGCAGACATCAGATGCAAGTCACATTCATTACTGTATTCTGTTCCTACCTCATATGCTGACAAGACAACAAGCATTCGGTCATCACATAACTGCAATAAATCAGAAGCATCTTGGAGGCCAAGAAACGAGCCATTGAAAGAATAGACAGCAGCAATGAGGCTAAGTGAGGCTGGTTGTTCAGCTTTGTTTTTAAATGAAAAGCTTGTCTTAATGTCAGTGCTAGTCAGGATATCTCGATTTTCATAATACAACCATGGCATTGTTTTCGGCCAGTCTGGAAGAGATGGATCAACAGATCCATCTAGAACTCGCTGTTTCTTCAAATCTGTGTATGTACTGCAAGCATCTTGTAATGAATCTGTGAAATGATTTTTGGTATAATGAAGCAGTACACAAAGATTGGCAAGCGTCTGACAAGCTGTTAGATTGCTGTAAAGTCTACAGAGAGCTTCTGATGCTTGAAAACTCTGAGTAAATGGAAATGAAGTAAAATTGGGGTCAAGCTCAAGGTCGGGATATAACACTTGGTGCTGTGGTATTAAGGCAACAATAAGCTGTTCAGGTGAAGAGATAAAACAAGAACCGTCTTTTGTTCTGTCACACTGGCATTCTACTGACTCGTCAAGAAGAGGACTACAGGGGAGACATCGAGAATTACGAAGACGTGTTCCTGATACACACGACAAGCACCTCACATTCTGTATTCTTCCATTCTGTTCTCTATCAACCACAATTGTAGGTGGATTACAAGGCGTGCAAGCCTTCGTTGCTGAATCATAAGGGGCAGTAGCATCACAAGCTACACAGTCGTATCCATCCGAAGTGGCCACTGTATTTGATGGACAGATCTGACATTCAATGTCAGGTCCACCATGATCTGATAGCAGTCTTGCATTGTGCACACATTCACATCCTAACTGATCAGCTCGTGGTTGCTGGTTGGGGCCACATGGTTGACATGAGAGACTTGAGATATCAAAATACTGTCCTGGTAGGGGATCCCTCTCACATGAACTGGGTTGCTCAAACGGAATAGATTGAGAGCGCACTAAACCCAGACAACAACAAACAATAAGAAACAAGCACTCTGATTCCATAATATACCAGACTCCCTCCAAATGCATCCAGATACGGGATAGTGTAACTATGGTGACGGTCAGAAGTAAGGGGTTTACATCTTTACCATTTAACATTAACGTTGCGCATTATAAGTAATTAAACTACGAAATATATAGTTAAGTACTGTACTATAGTATTATTGCAACTATTAGTTTTACATCCGGGTAACCGAAAAGGCGTTACGTACAAGTACAGTGCAAGTTAGCCAAAGTATGGCGGCGAATAGCGTATCTGCGTTCAGTGTTTACAAGCAGCAGAGGTCTGCGACTGATTCATCGTTTTCTGCATCCACGTCTTCAATTGAAGGTGGTCTCAGTAAGTCAATGGAGGAAATACTGCAGAATGGTCAAAGTCAAAGAAAGAGCGAGGGAGAGAGACTCACTCGTAAACGAAAGCGACAAAACGGCAACAGAACGCCACTACAGAAATGTCTCGAAAAAATGATTGCTAGGAAATACGCGAACAGTGGTGTAGAGGCATCTCCTATTCTAGCAGGCAGCGTTGACGTCATGAGTCACGTGATAGACAAGACTGAGAGACAGACACAGAAGCTTCTTAGTAATGATAAGAGAAAGAAGAGACAAAAGAGGACAGTGGATAGAAATAAAAATGGAAAGAAAGATGTTGCAAGCAAGAAACCAGCAAAACAAGCAAGAACAAAAGCAGTAGATCACGTGTCATCTAGAAAAGATGCTGCAACAAAACCGGAAGTTGTGGCTAAGAAAGGTCTCGATGAAAGTGAGATGGATGAAGAAGTTGCATCTGACGATGGAGACAGTCGTGTACGAGCGAGGAAGATGTTTGAATGGATGATCAGTCCTGTTAGAGTTATGAAGTTTTTCCGGTTGTTATTTGTTTTCACGTGATGTTGGCGTTAGATGAGATTTTGTCTGATGTTGTGTGTAGAGAATTGTGGGAACAGAAACCACTTCTAGTGAGACGACATCAACCTCAGTATTACAACTTAGTCTTCAGTACAAGAGAATTAGATCGAATACTCAGAGAGGTACTCGAGATCAGTGACGATGGCATCAGAAAGTTTAGTGTTTGTGTGGGTCTTTTTGCAGGAAAATGTTGATTTTTCTGTAAACATTGATATCACTTTGTATAAGGATGGTCAGCGGCAAACTCTTAACCCAAATGGAAGAGCTCATGCTGCAGTTGTGTGGGATTACTACAAGGTGCATTTGTGGCTTCTCTACCAATAACTTGCTGATCTCTATTGTTTTCTGTTGTCCATTTTCTTAGCAAGGCTGTTCTGTGAGGCTTCTTAACCCTCAAACATACAGCAGATCGGTTTGGAAGTTAAACTCTACTTTACAACAGTTTTTCAATTCGTGTGTTGGAGCCAATGTGTTTGTGAATGACTATTATTTATTAAAATCATTATCATTCAACTTACTTCAGTCACATCTTCTATTTGTAGGTATTTGACTCCTGCTGATTCACAAGGATTTGCACCACATTATGATGATATCGAGGCATTTGTACTGCAACTTGAAGGGAAGAAACATTGGAGATTATACAAGCCAAGGTTTACAATGCACGTGTTATATAAATAATGTATTATTCTCATACAATCAACAGGAGTGAAGGGGAAGTGTTGCCAAGATATTCAAGCAGTGAGCATTTCGTTATGTCTGTATGATGTGATGTTGTATTATATGATGTGTTTAAACCAGGAAACTTTAGTGAAGATGAGATCGGCTCACCTGTGTTGGATGTAATTTTGGAGGCAGGTGATATGCTCTACTTTCCACGTGGTTTTATCCACCAGGTGAATGCTGCCTTGTGTTAGTTGATTTGTGCATTGATTAAGGCTGTTGATTTTATTGATATTAGGCTAAGAGTCTTTCTGATTGTCACTCACTTCATATCACTGTTTCTGCATGTCAGACAAACACTTGGGGTGATCTGCTTGGAAAGGTTATGTCAGCTGTTTGTGGACTGTGTTGATGTATTGTGACTATTGTGTGTTTGTAGCTTGTTCCAGCAGCTTTGAAGTTGGCATTTGAAGAGGATGTAGAGTTTAGAAAAGCATTGCCGAGAGATTATGTTGATTATATGGGAGTCATGTACTCTGATCAAGTCAGTATATTTGGTGTTTACTCACCATCTGTCTGTGTGCCTGCTTACCTTTAACTCTCCATTTATTTATTTGCCTAATTTGCCTGTGACAGTGTCTGTCTGGTTGATTCATTCATTCTCTGAATAATCTATATGGCAGTCCATCAGTTTGTCTGTACATTTGTTGACTGGCTGTGAATTTGTCCGTTTGTTTGCTTTGTTTATTTATTTGTTCAATCATTCATTTCTCATAACGTTCAGTGTGGTACAGTCAACAGCAACGTACATTGTGAGTCTCTTTGTTACTAGTTAGCTCAAAGTTTTGCAGCAATTTCTAATTGTCTCATCATGACCTGTGTTGTGTAGACTAGTACAAAGAGATCTACTTTTATGCATCATATTGAACACTTGATGACCAAACTATTCTCATATGCTCCCATAGATGCAGCAGCAGATCAAGTGAGAGTGTCTTAATTTTCATTAATTATGGGGATATTGTGAATATGCTGAGCTCCGTTTTGTCTTATTTTATTTAGATGATATTGCAATTTCTGCACGGCAGCCTTCCTCCTATTCTCAGTGCTGGTATGACGCAGAGCTTTTGTTAGCAATGGTTTGTATAATCCATCAGGTTATTACTCTTTATTTTGTAGCTGTACTGTCTCAAACCGTTCGTAGTTGTGGACCTCGTTGTATATCTCTCTCTTGCTTGTCTGCATCAACACAACTGGCTGCTGACACAAACGTTCGTCTTCTTCAACACAATATTGCAAGGTGAAGCAGCTTGTTGTAAGTTAGGAAATGAACTGATTTTGATTGAAACACTATCATGTAGGCTTGTAGTGGAAGAGGATCAATTGAAATTGTATCACACTGTAGATAATTCACGGATATATTGTGGCAAAGAGCAGCAGTTTATTGAAGTAACAGAAGAGGTAAGATGATGAAATTGCTGAGTCACAACTGTTTGTTTGTTTGTCATCAGTGATGGCTGTAGGAGGCAATAGCATTTGAGTATCTTGTGCATCAGTATCCACACTATGTGCGTGTCGGCAGTATGCCTCTACATGTTGATAAGTCAAAGGTTGGCAGACTGCTAGATAGTCAAATAATAAGACTTGTTCAGTGTGTTTTGTGTTTGTTATCAGGTGGAGTTTGCTACCTTGCTGTATCGACAAAGCATTCTAATTACTGAACCGAAACAAGAGTTAGATGAGGAATTTGTATGATACCCACTCAGGAATGAGTATCCTACTTTTGCTCATCTGAGACTGCACACTTGAACAAAGCACTCATTGAATTTAATCATTTGGATCTGCTTGTGTAGATGACATTTGACTTTCATGCAAACGTGTGCAACTTGTATGTGTAAAAGGACATGTTTATGTTAGTGAATGAAAGAAGGTTTCAACTGTTGTATTTTACAATAACATTTATCAATACATAGGCTTGTTTCAATAGCAAAGTATGTTACAACAATATACGTATATCCAAGTCCTATACACTTCTTGATATCTGTTATCATTTAAATCAACAAATCTCCTTTATAAACCGTTCTGTTGTGTTGGCACCCTGCCTGCTTGTGATGCATGTGCATCACGTATAAAATGACTGTCTGCAGCTGAATCAAGATATTCATCTATCGTTCTCTCTGTTATGCCTGCAATGAATCGAACAAATGGTCGTACATCTCCCTCATTAGCTTCATTGAGATACTGGTAATATTCGTGACGTTCTCCCACTTTGATGATAATAGGAGGATATCCGTTTTGCATCAGTCTAACATTCATCAATAACCGAGCTGTTCTTCCATTTCCATCCATAAATGGATGAATCCAAACTAATTTATAATGATCCAATGCAGCTCGAGCTATTGGGTGCAATGTTCTTGCTTCTCTGCTTTCCAGCCAATCACCAAACTGCCTCATAAATGGAGGAACATCTTCTGGTGGTGGTGGACGATAGTCACCGACGAAGACTTGTGAAGATCGAAACCTGCCGGCCTCACTGGGTTGTACATGTCCAAACACATGCAGATGAAGAGTAAGCACATCTTCTAAGTCAATCTTTCCTTTGTAGAGCAAGCTCTGGTTGATGAAATGAAGAGCACTTCCTAATCCTTGTATTTCATTGTGTTCGAGTAAACTCTTCCCTTGAACCGCCATGCCAGTCTCCAAAACTGATCTTGTCATACTCAGCGTCATTGTATTGCCTTCTATGGCCAGTGTGTGATACACATGAATAAAATAGTTTTCTCGTCGGGCGCGGTTGAAGCCTACATCTGTGACGGGAATCCTACGGAGCAGACCTCGTTTCCAGTCAATTTTTTCAAACATTTCATGATCTTTCTCTTCAACTAGAGGCAAAATTCTGTCGTTTGATGTCATCGCCTCAGTATGATCTGGCCGAACAGCGAGTGCCTTTGCGTACATCTGCTGTGCTTTGATGACATTTTTCTCTTGCATTTCAATAAAGTTCCCGTATTGCGTCAAAACATCTGGACTCTCCGGATCAGCCTCCAGGGCTCGCCTAAACAATTTGAGAGCTCTGTCTGTTCGGCCACTGTCAGAAAGGCGACGAGCCTGAAGAAGAGCGGCCGGGGCTTCTTCTTTCCTTAGCGAAGCTAAAACATAAAAAACGACAGTGACACGTCACACAACCGACGAGACACACCCATCCACAAACCTTGATTGACGCCTCTCTCTGATGCTGAAAGCGGTGGAAACGGAACTGGAGTGTTCATGTAACAAGACTTGTCTAGACAATAGTCGTGGTGAATAATTTCGTAAATATCTTCAACTTGTTCAGTTCTCCGTCGAACGAATGTTGGCCAATAATTTCCTACTAGAACAGCCAATAGTACAGCAAAACTTGAGCCTAGAAGACAACTCAATACGTACTGGTACCGCATACTGTCAGTGTAAAACCCCCACGACTAGATACATACGGGACAAAGAAATTGTAAATAAGATATCCGGGAGTTCAAGTTTCTAGCAGGTCCGGCTACGCGAGTTTTAGCTGGATTGTGAAGACTGAGTGTGGTGTTGGCATTATCAATGAAGACTGTTCGTCTTTCACTTCGGACATGCATTGCTTTAATTGCTGCAGTTGTGGCCTTGTGGATGATTTTTCGCTACATGAAGAGAAATTCAACACATGTACATGTACATCTAGCATCTTCTTCTTCTTTGACAACGGATGGTCGTCATTTCAGACTAGACGGAAAACCATTTCGTATATTAAGCGGCGCAATCCACTATTTTCGTGTTTTACCGGAGTATTGGGAGGACAGATTGTGGAAGTTGAAGGCGATGGGTCTCAACACTGTGGAAACGTATGTTGCTTGGAATATTCATGAACAAGAACCAGGAAGGTTTGACTTTAAAACTGGTATGAGAGATATTACAAAATTTATCCGGACAGCTCAGTCACTTGGTTTGCATGTTGTTATCCGTCCTGGACCATACATTTGTGCAGAGTGGGACATGGGTGGTTTGCCAGCTTGGCTGTTACGAGATCCTGACATGAAGCTGCGTACCTTGTACAGAGGGTTTACTGAGGCTGTTGACCGCTACTTTGATCATCTGATACCTCTCTTTGTTCCTTTGCAACGAGTGAATGGTGGACCAGTAATTGCCGTACAAGTAGAGAACGAGTACGGCAGCTATGGGGAGGACAATGCTTATATGATGTATGTCAAGGATGCACTGGTGTCTCGAGGGATTGAAGAAATGTTGTTTACATCTGATGGAGGAGGGGTGAAGCCATGGGGAGAGTTGCTACAGACAGTGAATTTCCAGAAAAATATGTCAAATATTGATAAACTGTTAAAAGTTCAGCCAAACAAACCTGTCACTGTTATGGAGTTTTGGTCTGGTTGGTTTGATCACTGGGGAGAGAAACATTCTGTATTGACAGTGTCGAAGGCTTTGGAAAGGATTGGACATATTTTGTCGGTTGGTGGTTCGATTAATCTCTACATGTTTCATGGAGGAACGAACTTTGGTTTCATGAATGGAGCTAATGATGGAAAATATCATAACCTTACATACTCACCAACTGTTACTAGCTATGATTATGACTCTCCATTGTCAGAAGCAGGCGATGTGACTGAGAAATATGTGAAACTAAGGAAATTGATACTTAACCATGAGCCAACACTGTCATTACCTGAAACACCAAATTTTGTGCAGAAGATGGCATACAAGCCTGTTAAAATGGACCAACATGTGGAGCTGATTGATATTGCCAAGTTGACAGTTGCCACAATCCGTGACAAACCGATCAGTATGGAAAGACTTCCAATTCATAACTCGGCAGGGCAAGCGTATGGCTTTACGCTGTATGAAACGAATGTTGCAGAGAAGGGTCGAAAGTTAAAAATATCTGGTGTGAAAGACAGAGGAATTATATTGGTCGATGGAGTACCAGTGGCAACAGCAGAACTAGGGAAACATACAACTGAGATTGATCTTGTTCTCTCTTCTCACAGTACAGGCTTCCAGCTGAGTGTTCTTGTAGAGAACTGTGGCAGAGTGAATTTTGGGCGTCCACCTTGGTTTGAGTCAAAAGGACTTGTCGGTGAGGTTTTTGTTGATGAGAAAAAGCTAACTCAATGGTCCATATTTCCACTTGAATTTGATAGTCAGTTCCTGGAGATGATTGCAATGAAATCAGATGTGTGGAAAGTGACACCAGCTCCAAAAAATTCGGGACCCATTATGTACACAGGAACTCTTACAATACCATCGAACATCAAGCCGAAAGATACTTTTATTAATTTACAAGTATTTTCTTTATATGGCTAATTAAATGCACAGTTATTGTATGTTTGTGTCTAGGGTTGGGTAAAAGGAGTTGTGTTTGTGAATGGCTTTAATCTTGGACGATACTGGAATATTGGTCCACAGCTGACTCTCTATCTTCCAGCACCTCTTTTGAAGCAAGGAAAAAATATGCTGATGATTTTTGAATTACACGCAGCGTCTTCTGATTTAATGGTGAAATTTACAGTTTTACCACAGCTTGGAGATAGAAAGGAAAGATATTGAACTTTAAGACTTACTGTATTGTGGTGGTTATTTCTGTTGGTTTCATGGTGTGTTTGATGTCCATGTTTTCTGAGTTGTAAGTAAATTGCTGTACATGTTGTAGACTAGACAAGTTTACTGGAATATGAACTTGTCAACGCTAAATCTGGTTTTAGTTGTGATTTCCATTCTCGCATTTCAATTTCTTACTGTAATACAGAACTTGTTAGTTGGCGTTATGATAAATACCTTTATTCTGTACAAAGTCAACGTGTACTGTAATACAGTATATTTGACATCACTATGCTTACACGTGTCGGGACTCCGAAGACAAGCACACGTCATGCTACGAGCTGTTCTGTTTGATTTGGACAATACTCTCATCAACACTACAGAAGCCGACAACACTGCTTATGCATCAGTACAAAAACTTCTTGAAAGGAAAGTGAGCGATCCTTCTGAAGTTACAAATTTGTTTACAACATTGCTAGCAGCTGAGCCTGTAGATCTCAACTGTACGAAGAATGTAGATGAATGGAGAACCATTTTGTGGGCTCGCAGTTTAGAGCAAGCTATGACTGACGAAAGCTTGTGTAAAGAAGCGTATTCTGTGTGGAAGAAGACGAGACTCGCAAACATGGTGTTCAATGTGGAGACAGTTGATTTATTGCATGCTGTGAGGTCGCAATACAAAATAGTGTTACTGACCAATGGAGATTCTCAAGTTCAGTGGGAGAAAATCAGACAATGTGATGCAGAGAAATTGTTTGATGCTGTCGTTGTGAGTGGAGACACTGAATGGGAAAAGCCTGACTCGAGAATTTTCTCATTTGCTTGTCAGTTGGTCGGCTTACAGTGTGAGAATGCTGTTATGATTGGAGACAATTTGAATACAGATATTCAGGGTGCTATCAATGCAAATTTGTTGTCAAGTATTTGGTTTCAGCCATCAGGTGATGGTTATGCAGCAGGCACAGAACCACAAGCAGAGTACAGTGTTGCCAGGTTGGCTCAACTGCCAGGCATTCTAAAGCAAATTGAATTGAAAGCAAACAAAAGGACGGACTAAATTAGCGCAAACATTTAGACAAGCATGCAGGCAAACAGATGCAATATGTTTCTATTTCTGCTAGCAAATTCAACAGGTGAATTCTGGCTATTTAGCTATTTCAATGTTTAGTCTTCAGCAGTGATTTGAAATGATCCTGTTGCTGTGTCATACAGCTGACTGTGTGGATGTTTGCTGCCACATTCGCCATTGCAAAGTCGCATGGTCACGTTGTATATACCTTTCTCCCACATTTCACAAGGCTCCTGCTGGCAGTTTTTTTGTGTCTGTAGTGTGAATTTTATGCTATACGAACCAGGATCGAGCGACTCCATAAGTTGCCCACCATCAACTGGAAAATGATCAACTGTATGAACTTCAATCACTGCCTCTCCAGTCCCTGTTCCATTCTTTGTCTTGAAGTCTACCTCTAATTGAAACTCGGTTCCTGCTGGTCCTTGCTTTGGGGTAATGGTGAATGCTGTAATATTGGCATCTCCTTCATCAAACACTTTGCATGCTTTTAATATCTCACACATGTACACTGGATCAAGATCAGCTTTCTCAATTGCAGCTATAAACTCCTTGATACCGACCAAATCACAAACAAGATTGCAAGCAACGTCAATTGCTTCGGATGCATTCAGTAGACCGCAAAGTTCATTGCAACCTCCGACAACAGCTCCGTTTAGTATAATGTTGAGTAGTTGGTTGATTGTTTGTCCGGTAAGTTGATAGCAGACATTGCACAGATCAAGGTCTGGTTTTTTCAGATTCACCGGGCTAGCACCGAGTGTCAATTGTCTTCCATGTTTGTCATCATATTTGGCTTGAGAGATCGAAAAGCCACAACACACGACCAACGCTAAAGCAAGAACAACGTTCATCATGCAACCTGAACAGATTAGGGGCGGTGTAGTTCTCGTGACTGACCTTTACCTTTTGGTCACGTGATTTATCTAATTAATTAATTAAAAATAGAGCACAAGTTCATTGCAAATTGTATGTATTTACTCTGTAGTTAATTAATATGTTGGCGTACTATATAAATTTGTTAAATGTTTATTGAAGTAATTTTTACTAGATCTGCATACATATTTGTTGTCTACACTCACTCTACTAAAGTTGGTCACGTGAGCGTTAGTTGTGTCACATGACAGTAAGAAAAAATGCACTCCGATGGATTTGCGTTTGGAATGGTTTTGGGAATAGGAGGTGGAGTTGCATTGACTGTCGGTGTTTCTAGTTTGGTTAGGAGATTGACCTGTGAGAGGTCTCTTCAGCAAAATGTACAGTCACCGTCTCTCGTTCAGTCTGTAAATGGACTAGCCAATGAGCTGAGGCAGCTGAGGAATCTTGTAGCTACTTTAGAGAGACAATTTGAGGCATATCTTGGTTTGTACGAAAGACAGCGTTCTGTAGCAAATACGGAAAGAGCTGCCATTACCATTCCCACGTCTACACGTGACAAGAGTGGACACACACACGACACACAGAATGCTATAAACAGAACAACAGGTACAGGTGCTGAAGAGAGAGATGAAGAGGAGAGTAGCAGTGATGATAACGAGTTTTATGAGATTCCTAGCGAGTTTCCTGCAAGTGATCACCAAAATGAGGACGAGGAAGAAGAGATGTATGCTTGCAGACAGAAATATTGAGCTCATTTTTTATTATAATGTTTAGTAACGTGGAAGATGAAGAAGCAAGAGATACTCAGAAATTGGAATTGTTTCTTGAAGAAATTGACCGGTTGAGTGAAGATTGCACAGACTATGATGAAAGCCAATGTAGAGCTTACACCCTGCTGATGGAGAAAAGACAAGAAGTAGTAACAGTCACACACACACACACACACACACACACACACACACACACACACACACACACACACACACACGTGCATGCATGCACACATGAGAAAGTCTCATGGCAAAGTTTGGTCACGATTTTGCGGTGAATCACATCGAATCTGTTAAGAAGCACAGCGAATCCTCGGCAATTCACAGCGGATTCACGCATATTGTGAATTTTCAACACGAATCCACGGAGACTCACAGTGGCTACCAGTGACTCACGGCGAGACTTTGTCATGGGCACACACTTGTCACTAGTGCAAAAACACGAATGTTGATAACAAGCTTATACAAAAGTATATTTTTGTACAGACATATCTAAAGTCATTATCTTCTATAGATATGTGACCATCCTGCCCTTTTATGGCGACAGGCAAGAGCTAATTTTGGACTGTGTGAAGTGAAGAAGAAACAAGCAAATACAAAACAAGAGAGAAAAGACTTGTTATATGAAGGTTTGGAACTAAGTTTGTGTGATTATATGAAAACATTAACTGCATTGTGTAGGAATTGAATTTGCTAAAACAGCTTTAGCCTTGGATGATTCAATATGGCAGACGCACAAATGGTGCAAGCATTTACCATTTATTGAGTTTGTGTTGACTAACAACTGTTTGTAGGTTGGCTATTACTACAGGGTCGACTGCAGAGTTTGAAGGTACACAGAAGAAGATTCAGAATGGCTATGTGTTCAAGGTGTGACTATGCCTACAAACTGTTGTAGTTTAATTGCTAGACATATTCATGAAGTGCATGTTGTCCAGGAGCACATTGATCGTGCACTAGAACTGAAAGGAGATGATCCTAACTTGTGGCATTTGCTTGGTCGTTGGTGCTTTGAGGTAATAGTGTTGCTCTAGGTTTACGTCGCGTGATTAATGTTTTCTTAACATGTTAGGTGGCCTCACTCTCATGGTGGGAGAAGAAAGGAGCAGCTGCCTTGTATGCCACTCCACCAGAGTCAACATACGAACAATCACTAGAAGCATTTCTCAAGGTAAGATATGCTGCAAGTGTCTTTGTTGCTCACTGTATTCATATAACTTTGTAATGTTGATGATCACAGGCTGAAGAGTTAAAGCCAAACTTTTGGAAAACAAATCAGTTATTTTTATGCAAGGTTGGATGTTGTTTCTCAGGACTTATTTGTCGTAAATAATAACAAAAGATTTTCTAGTGTTATACGAAGTTAGGAGACAATGTCAAGGCTAAGGAATGGTTGCTGAAAGCAAATGACCTTGCTGTTGTTACACAAGAGGTCAATTGTTGGCTGTGCTATACATGCAGCTGTTGTATTAGATTTGATGTGTTCACCTGCAGGACACAGAAACACAACAGGAAGTGCAGAAGCTTTTGTCTACCTTCGAGCATGAATTATGAATAAAGAATGTGAGTACCTTGTCATGGCAACTGGTTACAGGTTTTAATTAACCTACTGTTGCTCTGATTGGATACATTTTTGACTGATGACAGCATTGTCAAACATCTTGATATAATTGAGCAGAATTCCAAGTGCACTAGTGACACCATAATTACATGTAAATTGTCACTTCTTGTTTTCTGTATTGAGTACATCATGATGTTGACTATAGTGATACCCCAACTTAATGCTTTCAAAATGTTTTCTCAATCAAATTGTTCTATTTTAAATTCTAAATCAAACATGTAATATGGATTGGGATGGTACACGTATTCTAGCGCATGCATCTACTACATTACAACTTAGGATGAAAGAGGCATTACACATTCAACTTAACCAACAACATCTACTTATCAATAGGGATGAGGGAATGGAACTATCAAAATGTTGGGCAAGTCTCATGAAGACTACAACAACATATCACTAGTCCAAGTTTCATCATAATTGTACATCTTAGTGTAGATAGTTCTGGTCAACTATTGGTTACTTGTATTTATGACATCACAACTACTCCATTGTATTTACTAGTATTGGAATATTTGCCCTGAAGATGGCTGTAGTACAACAGCCGAAACATCGGCAGCACCTTGCTGTTTAAATATACGTTGGAATCAAAGAACTTTGCTGAAATTTGATCATGACAACGGAGAACCTCTCACTGAAACAAATTGTTCTATATTGCGAGTGATGAGGAACAAACCAGATCACTGATGCTAGAAGAGGGAATTGATCATTGTGAACATGCTCTCATTTCTGTCAACTTTTTGGTTAGTTCACACAGTTGGTATTCCAATTTTTTATGTTGTTAACAACTGCTTTCTGCTTGGCAAACTGGATGCTAGTAACATACGCCTTTCACCTATTATGGTCAGTGAGTTTGGGAAATGTGGCTCTTTGCTAATAGGTTAGTTACACTTTACCACCAGAATATATAGTCAGTACAGCAGTAATCACCTGCCATGTCATGGTGGCGCATTCAGGTAGCTAATATAGTGGACATCACATTTTGTATAAAAAATATGCCATTACAAAATAGAAGCAGTCTCATTGGTCAACTCCAACATTTGAACTTGAAAAATGCTTGTAAATCTGGGTCATCAATGTCCTTGCCATGCACACCAGCATACACGCTCTTCAGCAATTTGGTCTTGAACTTGGCATCTAGGATGTTGACGTATTTCTCCATACTGTTGATGCCCATTACTCGTCCCAAGCCAATGAGGTTGGGGCCAAGTCGCTCATCATCATACTTCTCTTGTTTAATGAGCAAATGAACAATTTCACGGTAAATGTAAGCGTCATCAAAAGTTGGTGACTCAGAAAATGGAAACTTGCTGTACACAGCAACTGCAGCCATCACATCTTTCTTGGTTAGCATTTCAGCTAGTTCTATGTAAGCATCGTGAACATGAGGAGCTAAAGCTTGGACTTCTTCATAAAGTTGCTGACTCTCACTTTGTGATGCTTCGTCTTCTTTATGAGCTAGAGCTCTTGCTAAACCGAGTCGAGGATGGTAACTTTTGGTATTAATCTCACCTGCAGGTGTCAGGTCTTCTGACTGTTTTATCTGTGGTGTGGCTTTGTCAGCAGCATTTCCACTGGTTTTCATGCCTTCTCCTGTGCTTGTTGTTGATGATGATGTTTTCACTCCTGATTTCAGTTCTCCCAAGGTAGCTACACTTTTTCCTGTTGTACCGCGCCTACTGGCATCTGAAGATGCTGGTTTGACTGGTTGTTTTGCTTCAGTCACTCTACTTCGAGCTGAGGTTGTTGTTGTTGGTTTCTTGTTAGTAGAACTAGCTGGTTTTCCTGCTGCTTGCCGTGTTGGTTGTGTTGTGCTTTTCACTGTTGTACTTGGCTTTGCAGCAGCTGCTGTTCTTGTCTGGCTGGTTGATGGTTTGACAGCTGAAGCACCACGGCCAGTAACAGGAGCAGCTCTTCCTCTACCAGTGGTTGTCATTGCTGGCCTCACTCCAGCCCCACTTGTTGCTTTGCCAGGTGTAGTCCCCTGACCAGCAGGATTTGTTCTTGTTCTGCCTTGCTGGACACCATGGCCCCTGCCTGTACTTGCAGCCGTGCTACCCAACTGGCCTTTTGTGGCAGTAGCCTTTGCTTTCTCAATCTCTGCCTGCTCTTTAGCTCGTTGGTCCTTCCACCATTGCTGCTCACCGAGAGTAGACGGTATCTCCTTGGATTGTTTCAGTTTCCCTTCTACAACAATACTGGCTCGATAGCTTAACATGGCATCGTTGAGACAAACATCACTACTCTCTCCACCTACATCATATTGGGCAAGTTGGACATCACCAAGATGACAGAGAGCCAGGCTTCCAGCAGGCAGAATAGAGACTGCTTTTTCACAAACCTAAAAATCAAATGAGTTGTAATCAAGTCAAGTTGGATTCAATATTGCACAACAGCCAACTTGTCTCTGTACGAGCAACAGTTCTTTTTCAGCTGGAATTGTTAAGCGGCGAGTCAACACAGAAAGCCTCTGGCAGCGTTCTGCCATCTCTGGAGCACTAATGTCACCTTTGTGTTGATCCAACATTAACAAATGAGCATCGAGAAGCACCCACTCCAACTGACTGCAAAATAATAAACAGAAATGGAAACAGCAAGAGACCAAATGGCAAGCGTGTCTACCGATATATCTCTCCTCTATTGATTGTTCTTCCAAGTTGTTGGACTGTAATAAGACTGGCATTCCTGCATGCTTCTTCGACACTCAGCATGCCATCTGATCCATTTCCATTCTTCTGCAGTTGAGCAAGTTCGATGAATCCTCGTAGCAGTTGTGTGTTTGTATCCCGCAGGTGCTTATCAGCTAGCAATACAGGACCGTTGTTCTGATCATTCTGTGTACAGCTGGAAGATGAACGGAATTTCAAATAGAAAGAAAGAGCATCATTCAACCAACGACCTCCTTCTTTACATCTACTAGATTGCTGGCAGAGTGCAAGACCATAATATAACCTAAAAATTGGTTTGAAATTACATTAGGACATCTGCACGTCTATTTCTGCATGCCTGTCTGTCATTCTGGTTGTCTGTCTACACATGTCTGTCTGTGTGTATGATATCATGCATTCGGCTGCAAGCACATTTTATTTGCTTTAATTGATAGATAGAGCAATATGTTTGCATTGCTCTTGTACCTAAATTGAACTAATAAATCAGTCAATGCAGAGCATCAGTTAGGGATGACGTACAGTAGATATCTTGCTGACATTACTGTTAATGTGCTATAACCAATGACAGTTGCAGCCACAGGTTTGGTTGTATATCACACTGGGAGATTCAGATGGTTAATTAAGTGACACTGGAGTCACGAGGAAGTTGCTTGATGCAAAATCGGCAAGACAAACCACGAGGCACAATTATTGTGTATGAAGACTGAGCGAAATCAACAGACAAGGACAATAACGGCAAGAGAATGGAAATACAAATTACAGTCTTAATTAGCATCTCTGTCATTCATGTAGCTTGCCACACCATTTGCATGTCTGTTCGTACTACAGTATTTCACCAAGTGTCACACTGAACTTGTACCTTGTCTCTGCCACATTTGGCTTTATCGCCATGGCAACTTTCAGTCTAACCAACGCCTCTTCAATATTGCCCTGCATCAAGAGCATCCTACCAGCATGTAGATTGTACTTGTGTCCTCCACTGTCCAACTTCAAAGCATCCATATACTTCAAATACGCCTTTCCCAGTAGTGTTTCTTCATCAGAAGATGTGGAACCAAACTTACTGCCCTGCAAGACAGAGAGACAGTCGAGTATGAAGAGAGAAGCAATGAAAATAGTGAAGTAACAACAATGGGCATGTCTTAAGCCTTGATTTGTCTATTGCAATTTTGGAAATGTTATATATAATATGTACAACATCATGGACCAACAGACTCAAAACTGCGTAGAAACTGAAAGTGCAGTTTCATTGCTGAATGTACATATTCAGTAGTCTATCGAATGTATATTACCCTGTGTGCCTGTTTTGATTTCCACTGATACAGTGACTGTACATGCTCTGCTTTAGCCGTCTGCCCTTGTTCTTTCAACTGCATGAATTCTTCCTCGACTGCTTTCAACTGTTTCGCTAATGGTGCACTGTCTGCCACACCACGTAACTGACAGATGGCTAGAAACTCTTCCAGCTTTGAACTCTCTACAGCAGCAGGACCAGTGTCGTCGCCATCGTCTTGTACAGATTTCTTAACACCATGCAAATCCTGTGCATAGCAAATCTCCTCTAAGACAAATGCCAGCTTCAAGTGGCTGGCAGCATCGCGAGGACATTGTTTTATTGCTTGTGCACAACATGCAGCAGCATTGTAGAGGTTGTCAATAGGTGACTGGCCTGTCTTGAACTGTATGGCACTTCCAAGTTTCGGTAGACTTTGCTGGTATTTCTTCAGCCATTCGTCTGCTTGAGAGGGTGAGAAGTCATCTCCTTCTAGTCGCAGTTTGACTTCCCACTGCCGTGCACTCACACTGTGCGTCACATCAGGACCATCAGGGCTGCAGCCGTCTGCACTCGCAGGTGATAGCTAAACAATAGTAATATGAGACAATTGAGTACACTACCACCTGATAGTCCATTATAATTAGTCTGTATTTTTTGTTCTGTCTGTCTGTTTGTATGTATGTATAGGCATCTCACTGAAGACATGCATGGAGGTCATTGACAGGTTGACACTGATTCAGTGGATATGCCATCATCGTTGTTGTCATTGTTGTCATCACGTGTGTGTGTGTGTGTGTGTGTGTGTGTGTGTGTGTGTGTGTGTGTGGTGTGTGTGTGTGTGTGTGTCCATTTGGTTGTTCATTGTCTACCATCAAACCTGTTTACCTGCTGTCTGTTGTCAGTCAGACTTAATTAATAAACAACAACAAAGCCTCCATATCTTGAGTCTTTTACCTTTGGTTCTCCATTTTTGTCCTTCCACTTCTTCTCTATCTTAGCCAACTGTTTCAGTTGAACTTTCTCCCCCGACCAGCTATGAACGTCCAGTTGCGACACGTTTATCTCAACATCAGGCTTCTCCACCAGCCACTCACCTTCCAGCACACTTTCATCGATAGGATCAATCTTGTTAGTACGAGTCAACACAGCGATACATGAAGCACAGAAAACGCAAGAATGTTTGCTGTTTGCCACTCCTCTTGGCCTATAAACTAAATTCAAGCAGATAGGACACTCCAAACCAGCAGCTGCTTTTCGATCCACAACAACACAACTCCGTCCCACATGATCTCTTATAGCACACATTTTGTATTGCTGCTCTGTTGAACCATCTGGAGACGAAACTTTGAGAACGAAACGTGTTTCTCCACTGTTGAGTTGCTGTGGGATGGAAATGTCTCCATTCTCGAGAACAACCTTAGCTTTGGTGTCAGCAACTGCAGCATCGATTTTCAGTTCTGTCACACATGCAGGGACGCAGACAGTGTAGTCAGTGATGTCAGGTGAGAATGCTGGAGTCAGGTCACGTGACTGAACTCCAAGATCAGAAAGAGTGGCATCACTAGCCGACACTCGTTTGGCATTGATAACGTAGAGCTTCGTACTTCTGCCATCTGCGGCCGTCACTTCAATCTTGATTGATGTCACTTCACCCTCTTTCAGATCAACAGTCTTTCCACCATCACCACCCTGAAATAATGAACTTGTGTTCTAGCTGTGTTGGTGTGAGGTGATTAACACGATTGGATTTTCACTTACACTACTAGCTTTGATGCCGTAGGATGCGTCTTCGTCGACAGTCAGCAAACTGAGTTTCAATTGAGACACTTCACTGCCAACAACTATGTCGTATTCCAGCGTGTCTTTGTGGAAAACAGGAGATAGCTTAGCGGGTGACACGGACAAACGCTCCAAATCTGCGTTGTCCATTTCTCTGACCCTAAACTAGACGTTCCCACGCAACATCTCTGTACGACTACCCGGATGTTTAACACGAATCCGGGTAATCTGTTATAACTGGCAGTGCCCGGATAATTCGTTGCTTGATCATGCCCTACGTTCTTATCTCTACTCAAATTAGACTTGTAAGTGCGCGCTTTTTATATCTGAGCACATACAAACGATGATCCTCAGACGTTTCTAGACTTCTGGCCCCACTTGCTGTGGTGACAAAGATGCTGATCCTAAACTGATGGCTAGACTTGACGCGAAGTTGGTGAAAGAGTTCGGAAATTCATTGTAATAAATCGATTACTACTGAATTTAGACAACGAACAGGTAACTAGGTTATTGTATTTAGTGAAGAATACAGATGTGATGATCCTCCTCGCTTGGTGCTGAACAAATTGGAGAAGGAAGGTGTGTGTGTCTGTGTGTATATTTGTGTACAAAAACGATTGCGAATGAACGTGTTTCTGGTGAATAATGCAGGTTATCGCATTGTCAGCTCGGCTGGTATAGGGCAGACAATTGTGTGGACTCTATACAAACCAGATGATTGATCATTCACACTGTGTGACAGCATAGAAAATGTATCTACAGACTGATTTATGTGTACAGCAAATATATTATATCATATCGTTATCTTCCGCTGTCAATTGTTCTGCAAGCCTTTTTCTCTCTTGTGCTTGTTTCATTCGTGTCAATACTACACTTTCATAATCTCGGTCTGATGAGAGACCAGCAGATCCCACATCCTATTAATATTAATTAAAAGTAGATTGTTAGCAGCAATAAATGTGTACACTCAGATGTTATGTAAATTCGGATCTAAAGATAACGGTGCCTCAATCTCTGCACAGATGGAGAGAACATTATCAGCAGCAAACTGTAATATAATGACGTCTGCAAGACCTGGAGACGCTACTACTACTACTACTATTACTACATACTACTTATAATTCTCACCTCTTGCTGTATAGCAGGTTCAGGTGGCTCCTGCTTCCCTACATGATGTACTGGTTCTCCATCTGCCCACGACAATGTCAGACAGTTTTCAGACAAACCAGTTTCATTCTGGATGGCCATTGCCTAATTGTACAACACCAATATTGTTTCCCTGAATACAAATGCTGGGCATGACTAATATATTTCTTACTGCACTGTGGATGTCAGAGAAAGCAGCAATAGCACTGCCTTTTCTTTTCAGGGACACCAACACTTCCACATCACCATACTAGACAAGCATAATACATTCTCATGACCACAAGATGTGGTTGCAAATGAGTAGAAAATCTAGAAAAACACCTTTTGTAGCAATTGAGTGAGCAACACCTTGCTGTACCCTCCATTTGTTTCATCGCTCTTCTTGGCTTTCCACCTGACCTGCACTTTGAACATTATACTAAAAAGTGGGAAGCCAGCGAATCAAAGTCTGTGTACTGTACCTTCACTGTGGCAGCAGATGCTGAATAATACAAAACCACGTTACTGTATCAGATGATGGCTACCTGTGCAGTTGCGAACTCTACCTTTACTCTCTTCTGTCTTGCCTTCTAGTTTTTGTTTCATTAGTTGTTCTTGCTCTTTTACTTTCTTTGAGCCTTCTGCTCTCAGCCGTTTGATCTAAAGCAACAGTGACAAATGCTACACATGTAGAAGTTCTTCAACCCTCATGACTCACCTCTTCTTCCAATTTCTTGACGGCCGCTTGTTCATCATACTTGTCCTGTAGGGACTGATGTTCGCGTCTTTCCAAATCTAATCACACAGTCATATTTCATAGGACCCAAACAGAATCAATACGTTGGATAGAAAAATTAGAATATGTTAGCATAGCTTCCTAATTTTGACAGACGGATAAACAGACATACAGACAACCGCTATTATAGAGCTGATCCACAACTAATATAAATCTATCTCAACATTCACGCATGCCTTCTTTGATTTTTCTTCTTTTTGCATCCAGTGCTTCATTTCGTTCTTTCTGTTTCCGTCTGGCTTTCCTCAAGTTATCATAAACAGCCTTTTAAAAATAATTTAAAGTTTTAGTTGAGTAGGCCATGCCTCAATACAAATAAGTACATTAACAATAAAATTTCAAGTGTATCTAACAAACCTTGGCAACGGTGTCAGACAAAATTTCATATATCCGTGACAATTTCTGAAATTTTTCAGCTATAACGCAAACGTGCCACTGGGTGTTCGAGGCCACACGCGTCCGCTTATTTCATTTCTCTGTACGTACCTGCTGCAGGATTGTCTGGATTTTTATCAGGATGACATTGAAGAGCTCTCTTTCTGTATGCTTTTGTAATCTTGAATGCAAACATACCGGTACAGTATTGAAATCATGAGCAATAGAACTATATCTACGTCTATTAGTCGATGTTTACCTCTTTTTCAGTACAACTTGAATCTACTTCCAAAAAGCTGTAGAAATCTTCTACTCCAAGTGACTCGAAATCAAACGCATCCGCTTTTCGCGACATCGGTTACGCATGCGTAGTCTAGTGATGATATAAGAGAGTTCGTTGTACTACTACAGTGTGACGAACAGTGCATGTATACCAAAGTTATCCTGAGATAACTTACGTTTCTAACTACAGTTCCCCTAGCTATGAACTTACATTTCTAGTTACAGTTCCCCTAGCTACGAAATTAATTTATTAAGTTCTGACATGTATGTAATCTTCTTCTGCATCTGGTGCTTCATAGCTCTGTAATGGTGGTGTAGCCGTTGGTCCTTTCTTTTCTAATGGAAACAGCTTCTTATCAATTACAATGGCTTTCTCATACAATATCTCTGAAGCCTTCTTTAGTTCCACCAATGCTTTCTTTCTACATACAATGAGTCCAGTCAATTTTCTGAAATCTTCCTCGTATCTTTGCATCTGATAACGTGACCAGTCTTTAGCCAACAGTACACGACATTCTTTTTCCTCTTCACTGATTGCCAAACGCTGTCTCTGTCTTTCAGGCCGAAGCAGATCTGGATCAATTTCCTCCATCCTGGGCTTGGAAGCTTCAATCTGAGCAACTCGCATTCGTAAGATTCTCTGAGCTTCCTTCACAGCTTTTTTCCTTGATTCAAGAGGATTTTTAGTTTTTTTCCTAGGAACATTAGCTCCAGATCTATGACGAATTGCCAAACTTGGTACAAACTTGTGATAAGTCCGAACTCTCCACATACTAGTATAGGAATCTGCTACGTAATATTGGCAATTTCTAAGGGCCCGTATAAGAGCTAGTATCCGGGAATTTCACACAGTGTAGGCTAGCACAAGATGGCTCGAAGACTGTGCTCGTCTGCGATACTGTACATCATCGTACACGTTTTACGTGCTCGTACGTTTAATTGATAAAAACTTGTAAGAATGTATAACATTGCTAGATAATTGACTAGACAAGTAGACTTACAATCTCGAGCAAATCTTAATCCTAGGACTTATCAAATGTAATTTGTTTTTTTGAATATAGTAACTCATAGGTTACTATTTTTAACTACATGACCCGATCCATGGATTATTATATTTAGATGGACTGAAAATTGGCATGCATAATTATTCTAATGTCACTGAGAGACTGGCTTGTCTAACTTTGGGTACTGTTCTTATCATTATTTCAAGTTGTGAGAAAATGCAGAATTGTACTGTACACGTAGGAATCCACTTATGTACAATTGTAGTCTATAGTTTGATTGCAGCACAAGGAGAGAAAACTTACATTGTATGCAAATTGTAAGGCCGCAGGTGCTGGAATCAAATGGAACTAATGGATATGGGTTCTAATGGAACTAACTGGGCTAGGGGTTCGATCCGCTTCTTTACTAGCTATTATGACTATAGACTAGACTGTGATCTGGTCAGCTTTTTGAACATTTGATCATGAGTAAATGCGTAAATCTTGTGAAAGAGAACACAGCGGTATTTTTTACCTAGAGTACTGAGGTGGCTATGTAGTAGGACGAGCTTCTGTGGGTCAAAATGTAGACTGCCTTCTTCTCAGGCGTTCACATCTAATTAATTAGGGATTGTAAATGCCCATGTTTAGTTTAGGCATGTATCCCAGATGACTGCTGCATTGAGGTAGATTCCTTTATATACCGTCTAATAGTATTTCTTTGCACCTGAACAATTAAGGTACAGTTCAAGTATATTTTGCTTGAGCAAGTTGTGTAGTGTAGAGGTCTCCTACTACTAAAAAAGTTTATTAAAATTAATGGTCAGTCGAGCAGCCGATATACGACAGACAACTTGAAGTCTCGACCTTGCTGGATCGCAATAACTTGACAGCAGAACAAAGGAAAGTGTTCCCTCCCACAACTGAAACTAACAAAATGCAACCAACATTTACATATTTTATATAATAAAATAATTTTGAACCAATATCTAGGTTTAATTAATTGGATTTCAGTATGTGAAACTATGAGAGAAAGAATAGCTATTTTGGAGAAGTGAGCGTGACTCATGTCCGTGTACATAATACTGATTAGAATGCATTTATCACGAGTCACAATACATCATTCAATAATCTTGCCGAGATCATGCTATTAGTTGAGTAACTGTGCATACTATCCCTCAAAATAGGCTAGCTATGTGGTTTCAATTAGCACGTCCTGATGACCCTAGTCACCAACCGACTTTTACGACATGTAGTACATTCTGTAAACAATGGGAAGTTTACTTAACAATGGAGAGTACCAGCATGTATAGTATATATTATGTAAAAATGTGTTGTTACTGGTGTAGCCTCAATCAACAACTCCGTCAAACCTACAACATTAAGTACTACGTCTAGTGCTTGGTCTCCTCTAGTTGCTAATAGGTAGACGACGACCTTATGAAATAAATTTATCCGTTTTAGAGAATTAGATCCTACCTAACGCACGTTAGAAGGTATGCGAAAACGGCTTCTCTAAACAAAACAAGAGAGCCGGGTGGTGCGCGTTACCTCTAATTAGGAACTACAATACGTGCCTTGCTTGTTCGCTAGCAAGATCAGAACAGCGGTGGTGCTGCATGTCGTCTTTCTGGTAAGTACGCTCGTTGAAGCAATAGATTCGAAACTTTCCGCAAGCTACAGAGGTCTACGCTCGTGTACGGGATGTTCTTCGTAATGCAGCTACATTGCGCAGTGGAATGCAGTGTCTGTTTGTAGCGCTAGCCGTGCTCCGAATGAGGGATACAACCGTTTTAGTTTCGCAGCTTGCCTTCCAACGTCCTTTCGTGCGTTTTCATGTGTTTTTCGCTCACATTTGGACGTGCACAACATCGCAGGTTGTCGTCTTGCTGCGAGTATGCTGTTGTCAGGCTTGGTAGGAGGAGACGCGTGTGGTCAGTGTGAGCATTTGAGTCGTCTAGAGTGGTAGGGTGCTATGACACCGGATTTTGGGGTGTATATTTAGCGAGGACGGAAGAGGTGTTTGTGTGTTGTATTTTTGACTGTACTTTTGGTTTCTGTCTAGACGAGATCACGTCTATATTGGCATGTCGGTCGCTACGTTTGCCACGAAGGCTGACAAGTTGTCTCTTGTTCAGTCTGACGACTGTGTGAATGGATGGTCACACTATATTTCATCGCCTACATCAATGAAACATGTGAAAGAAACTTTTGGTTTATTGTTGAAAGATCAGCGTGTCGGTTGCAGTGACGAGAAGAGGTGAGCCTTTGAATCCAAGCATGGTACAGTTGGTAGAAGTCACAGACATAGTGACGGGATCTAGCGTTAAGCAGTAGGCGTGGTGGTGACTCATCGTCATGTAAATTGTTTCTGAATTGTATTAGAATACGTTGTGTTTATAGAACAATGCTGGACGGATCTAATGCCGAGTCCACGGATGACATGCAAGTTCTTTGCTCAGATGACAAATTGAAAGAACTGGTCAGATGTTTGTTGCGTGGACGAAGTGTGCAGGTGCAGTCAGACGACCAAGCTGTTGGATTGGATGCCTCTGGTCTGTTGTGTGCTATAAATCGAATTGTGAAGAAGTCTAAGCGACCGGATAGTGTTATCCACTGTCTTCTTCCTGCCCTTGATGTCTTTGTCAGAGACACTGAAGTTGAATGTGTGGAGTCTGACCTCATTCAGTTGCTAATATTATTCATGGATCTCTGCTCAAGAGATGCCAGTGTGATTGGTCATGTCTTTCACAAGCTGGTGTTACTGGCACAGCTTCCTTCATATCAAATGGCCATTGCTGAGAAATTTTCAACTTTAGCAGTAGACTCCTTACTTGAAAACAGTCTCAGTTTAGTCAAAGCTGATCGACCTATCCTTGAGTCATTTATATCTGTCTTTACTTCCATCATGCAGTCCCAAATTGTTCATGACAAAAGTTTCTTGTCGAAATTGAAAGTATTTGCTGCAATATGTGATCTACTGAAAGAAGAAGAAGCTTTTCAGTTGGCACCTTGCTCTCTTCAGAAGATCCTCTCCCTCCTCGTTGTTACAGCTGATGGTCAGCTTGAATCACAGCAGATGCTTCTAAGCAGAAATATGCAGAAGCAAGTAGCTGATTTGATGATGCGTCATGTTAGTGATGAGTCTATGCATCAAACAGCTTGTTCCTTTTTTGTAACTTTGTCTGCTGTTCCTGCTAACAAACAACAGTTGGTGAATTTTCCTGTTTGTAGTGCTCTTACAGGAACTATCAAAGCTTTCAGACATCAGTGTTGTGTCCTCATGCCTGCATTACAAGCAGTTGGTAATTTGGCACTAAATGGCTACGGCTCATCAGAGATCATAGATACTGGAATCCACCACAGTGTTATAGAATGTCTTGCTGATGAGAAAGTGAATGTGATCTGTAGATATCAGGCATGCAGTGTGCTAGTCAATATGACTTGCACGAATCTACAAGATAGAAAGAGATTGGTCGAAGCTGGTGCTCATTGTCCAGTCAACAGTCTTCTACAGAATGCCAAATTATTGTGCAAGGAGCTTCTTTCTCAGGCATGCAAAGTTCTGATCAATCTAACTGCTGCTGCTGGCCAAAGTGATGTAGCTTCTCGTCTTATTCAAGATGGCATCCATTGTGTATTAATTCAGTTAATGAGACAACCACAAACCATTCCACCCTGTCTTGTTTTCCACTGTTGCTGGGCCATTCTAAACATGAGTCAATCTAATGAGACAAATGTGATGCTCATCGAATCAGGTGCTGCCCACTGTTTGGTCAATGTTATCAATCATTACTACCAATGCAAAAAAATTTCTGAAAAGGCTATGGCAGCTCTAAGTGCTCTAACAGCATCAGAGCAGAGCAGAGTAGTATTTATGTCAACACATGCTCATAAAGCGATTATCTATCTTTTTCGATCTTGCCTAATTCTTCCTCTGTGGATTACTGAGAAACTCATTCGTGTCATCACTGTTTTAGCATCTTGTTGTGATCGTTACAGGCGAGCATTAGTGCTTGATGGAGCAATTCAGCCTATTTTGAACTACATGAACAGATATTTGTGTGATGCTCAACTTCAAATGATGGTGTGTCAGGCTGTACACAGGATCAGTGTAAATGGGAACAACAAGTTGGCTCTAATTGAAAGTGGAGTTTTACAGCACATCAGGCAGATGTTACAAGCCCATCGGATCAATGAAGAGGTCCACCGTCATGGTCTACTTGTTATCGCATGTCTCAGTTTGGTTGAGGTTGAAGCCAAGCGTTTGATAGGAGAGGCAGGTTGTATCCAAGATGCTGTTGTCAGTCTTGTTTCTTTTTCACAATCTGCAAATGTCCAAACTCTAGGATTTATTGTTCTTCTTTGTTTGGCAAAAAATAACTGGAATCTAAAACAGATGGCAAGACTTCGATTGACTGAGTTTATGTTGACAGCTTTGGAAAGGTTTCCTCAGGAGACTGATGTTCAAAACTATGGCTCCACATTGCTGTCTTGTTTGTATTGTTACTTTGTTGAACGTCGACCAGGCATTGGTCGTGTTTCTTGCGTGAGATCTAGTCAATCCAAAGTAAACACTGTACGAGTGAGTCAGTTGAGTGGAGTCACATATAATGTTTGTCCTAACTGTAAAAATGGTAGAGCATCAGAAATGGTTATTAAAATTGGTCACTTGAATGTGTCTGTGTATCAGAAGTTAGTTGACAGAGGTTGGTTCCGACGTGGTGCTATTCAGCTGTTTGCATCTACGTCTTGTCATTCTCCATCATGTAATACAGCAGAGCTTCGTGTTGACATTAGGAAATTTGAAGTGGTGCGATCCAAAATGTACAAGAGAGTTATCAAGAAGTGTGAGCGTCGTGGTGTAACCGTGAGGACTGTTCAACCTCAATTCAGTGATGAAGCTTTTCACTTGTATTCCCAATATCAAATGAAACGGCATGAGTCAGAGAACTGCACTGCATCCTCTTACCACGCTCACCTTGTGAGCACTCCACTCATTCCACAGGAAATAAATGGCATTGCATATGGCACATTCCATCAGCAGTATCAGATAGATGGCCGTCTGGTAGGAGTAGGAGTAATCGATGTTCTACCACAGGCACTGTGCAGTGTTTACATGTTTTATGATGTTTCATCAGAAATAAGTAAATTATCATTGGGTGTCTACTCTGCTATAATGGAAATTCAGTTTGCGCAGTCTCTGAATGCCCAAGGTGCAAATATTCATCATTACTATTTAGGTAGTTTCAACCCAACTAACAAGAAGCTTCTCTATAAAGCAAATTACAGGCCATCAGAAGTTATGTGTCCTCATGTTTCCATGCAGTGGCAGCCATATGCAGGGTCTTCTTGCTCTGTATTTGGAGAACCATCAACATCAACTATATCCACTTCTCTACTGCCCTCTATTGCGCGTCCTCACAGCTCTTGCCCAATTAGACGATCTATTGCTTGTGCAAGACGGAAATGTATGTCTAAAAAGTCTATGCCAACGTATAAAGACCTTCTATTCTTGGTTGAAGGGCATCTTCTTCATGGTGGTGAGCTGCTAAATTACTATGTTGTTCATCCAAAATGTGTGGACAGCCTGATCCACACATTGGAATTGCTCATCAAAATTATGGGACCAGAACTTGCTAGACAGTTAGAAATTGAACTTGAAGTTATTGAACCTAAGAAAGTCACAACTCAGTAGTTTGGATTGTGATTGTTAGAAGAAGATACGTTCTATGTATACTGAGTATGTGATAAGTTTTTATTTAAGTTGCATTTTATGACATTGATATTTATTCATATTCATTTATATAAATTTCATCAACTCATGTAATTGTTACAAAATATGGGTCAGACAACAAGTTGTCTCTTCTTTGTTTAACAAGCCATTTCTCAACATGTGTTTCATCTGAGGTCTTTGGCAGGTGACACTCATCAGAATTCAGAGCAGATTGCACCTCAAATGTCAAACTGCATGTACGAGAATCAAGAATGAAACAAGCAAGGGGTTTGATCACTTGTCCACATTCTATTCATTAGTCTGTCCACCATGCACACCTTTTCGATTGCCCACCAACCATCTCCTATATGTGCTTGGCCTTCCTACAGTCTGCCTACCTGTTTGGTCACTGTCTCCCAGCCTGTTCATCCACCTGCCCATTGTTAGTCATACATGTATCACTAACATATTAATTACACATTTCAAAGTCTATGTTGTGAACTAGTATAACTTCGTCTCTTGCTGTTACAATGTACAACAAACTGACTGATTGGTGGATGAGAGCCAGTGGCGTCACACCATAGCGGCTTAGGGGCTAGATTTCTTCCTATTGGTCTCCAGCCCATAGATGGTTTCTTACTTTACCATTGTTGTTGCAGACTACAGATTTGTAACTTCTTTTAGAGTGATTTCTACTACTGTGAAGACAACGACAATCAAGTGCTGATGACCCTGGCCCAGCAGCTGGCATCCACAATGTTGGAGGCCCAGCGACGCCACCGGATTGGCACACTCCTGACTATAACTATATTGATTTGTATGTGTGTTTTATCTACCCTGCCACAGCAACTGCTAACTGTTGTGCTTACGTTTTTATGATGTCTTTAAGCTGTTCATGAGGTATGTGGCCTGATCTGACTGCTTGCAACATTTGATGTTCACTGGACTCTTGAGAATAAAACACTTCATATTTCTGACCAGTGGCAACTTGTCTAAAATGCAAACAATTTTTTCAAGGAGTGGATTTGTAAACATATGTACATGCAGTGCACCAAACTTTGCATGAAACAGTAAGCGAAGAATGATGTAGAACAATTTGTTCATGCGAGCCACCAACATGTCATCTTTAATTTCCTTTGCTTGCCATTTTTGCATCTTCTTTAACCCACGTTCACCTAGCGCATCACTCAAGTACTTGTCCACCAACACTCTGTAAATGATAATTAATACAGACTTCAGTCAGCTAAGATACAAGCCACTAACTTTACCGACTCAGTAACAAGTCTCTGCTCTGTTTCAGTTCTTTCCAGGTGTCTGAGGCATAATAGATACAAGTGTCGCGTAAGAAGAGGGTTTCAACTGTTCGAGGATCTCCAGCCACTAACAACTCACAATACTTGAACAACTCGTGAATTGTAAAGTCAGGCTTTTCATCTTCACGATTCTAGACAAAGAAACACAAATAGAACAAGAACATAATGGCAAAAACGTAAACAACATCAATGTTATAGAGAGCCTAAAGGCCAGCTAGAAAGTGGTAAGTATTTATTTCCATGTGAAAATAAAGTTGTTTATATAATTATGATAATGACAATGATCAAACACACACACACACACACACACACACACACACACACACACACACACACACACACACACACACACGACGTGCACACTGACATGGACACACAAGCCGACACAAACACACATACATACACACCTTAATTGTTCGTGGGGGAGAATTGAATGACAAAAGATTTCTAGTGTCAGCCATATACACAACATACATATCTAGGTCACTGTTTAGAGTCTGAAGATTGTATCGTTGACTTCCAAATGCACAAGCAAGTACGACTTTGCCATATTGTTCTACTTTGTCATTCATGCTTTGCCACACACGTCCGGTATCTTGCATATCACTCTCTGCAATAGAAAGAAAAGGAGGCGGTCTTTGCTCTTTTGCTTTTAGTGCATCCCTTTCTCTTTTCTGTGCATCCTGTTGTATGTGTGTCTGCAGTCGAGCACACAACTGTTCACCACATGAAGATGGCATTTCCTGCCAGTTGCGAGCTTTGTTGACTGAGTTGTTAAAGTCCAGTGAATTCAACAAATCTTCGGTCTGACTAAATGGCAGACACACCATTGCATAATGTTTTGACAAGCACACCCACTCTATTTCAAATCTGTGCCAACATTCACCATCATCTTTCAATTCGTCTGCCGCAAAGGGCAAACTTTTCATAACAGCATGCCCCTGCCAGCCTTTGCTGCCATTTACACTGAAAAGTATGTTGACTTGACTGCATGTAGAAAACGCTGTCGAGAGAACGAGATGAGGTTGAGGATCATTCTTGTGTTCTGGAGCTGCCCATACATTTGAGTCAACTCCTCTCCGTAGCGAGTCGTAATTGCTACATTTTGCGACGAAGTAGCGATAAGACGACATGATGAAACGAACCACTTGTCGTCCTCGCGCTATAAGCCTAACTGGCGAAGCGAGTCACGTCACGTGCGCTAAAGCGTAAAGCATGGCGGACGCTCAAGATTTCTATTTACGCTATTACGTTGGTCATAAAGGGCAGTTTGGACATGAATTTCTTGAAATAGAGTTTAGACCTGACGGTGAGTGCAGCTACTGTTAAAACCAAAATTGGGTTCTCTTTAGAGGTAACGTCGTCTGTTGCTGTCTGTAGGCAAACTGCGTTATGCTAACAACTCACAGTATAAGAATGACGTTATGATCAGAAAAGAGGTTAGCTGAGTGAGAAGTGGAAATGATGTAAATGTGTAATGTTTGGTGTACTAACTGGTTTTGTGTTTGTAACTTGTGTCTTTTCATGATCATTGATGTGTTCTCTCCTATAAATGGTTGAGATGGTTTTTGAAAGTCGAATTACCGTATATTGTTTTAGTGTTACGTTCATCGATCTGTGTTGAATGAGCTGAAACGAATCACAGAGGAGAGTGAAGTTATGCAGGAAGATGACAGCTTGTGGCCTCAACCCGATCGAGTAGGCAGACAGGTAATTCTCTTGAACCAATACATGTATGTTTGTTGTTGAAGTTCAATAAACTTTTACAATTCAGCAATACTTGCAGAATGAAAGTTAGCTAGGCAGCAAATTATCTCTCTAGAATTATATATAAGGAACCAGAAGCATGTGATTCACAAACATTGAGGGCTTGTTGCAACTCTGACTAAAAACTTTGAAAACGTGAGCAACCTCAGATTTGTTTACTGATAATCATAGTGAGGTATTGGCAAGACAGTAACTGCTATGACAACCGTATAGGAGTTCTGTTGTCTGATTCTATCTGATACTTCGCTGCATGTGCTTGTAACGTAGAAACTTTTTCACAGGAGCTAGAGATTGTACTTGGAGACCAGCACATTTCATTTACTACATCAAAAATTGGGTCACTAGCAGATGTCAATGCATGCAAGTGAGTGTTCTAAGCCTTTGGATCATTGTATGCATCTTATGTGAATTCTATCAATAGAGATCCAGATGGCTTACGCTGCTTCTACTACTTGGTTCAAGATATCAAGTGTATGGTATTCTCACTGATTGCTCTGCATTTCAAGATCAAGCCAATCTAGTGATTGATGTAATGGCACTGTGTACACGTACTGATGAAGACGTAATACATAGTCATTATGTAATAAATCTCGCTGTTTGACAAAATTCTCAATTATCAGTTTACTAGACAGTTACAGTTGCAACTAGGTAAATGACAAGTACTAAACGACTCTATCAAGTGCAATTTGGAGATAAAGTAAAAACTTACTTAGAGACATCACCTACTGGTGTAGCCAAATCACCACCAATGCAACAATTATCATAAAACCTGCAAGACTATGTTGGCAATTTGTTCCATTGCTGTCCCCTTGAGTAGGAGAAGGGGTCGTAGCTGTTGATACACATTGGATTAATTAATTAAGTACTTTGTCAAATATGCAAACGAGTTTTGCTTACGGCAAGTTCTAATCTTAGTGCAAGTCAATACGCCATGACTCTCACATATGCTGTACAATACAGAGAAACAACAGTAAGAAACTGGTAACTGTGAAGTAGTTAGTTGAGCTAACCAGTAGTTACATTCGATACTAAGTGTAGCATCAGTAGGAGGAAGTTTGACGCCAGCAGCATGGTTCTGGTTGTTGACGAGACATTCACCTAAATTACAAATGCTAAATTGCAATTTCAGGTAATAAGAATACTAAAATATTAATACTTTAATCAAGACAGTAAGAATTACCTAAGTTGCACATGACTAGGTCACCTAGAAATAGCAATTTACTAAAGCAGTATGACCACACTCCAAATGCTTCTCAAACAAATAAGCCATTGAGTTCACGTGTACGTAGTGATTTTTCAAAATACTAAATCACACCTACAAAACTATAACTCTAGTTGTGACACAGCAGTGAACAAAGTATCTGTAAATGAAACGGGCACATGCTGAGTGCTACTGTCCTAGTCACTATCTCTACCACAAGTGCCTCATCATTTCGTTCCTATGACTAATTACAGAGGCTCTCTACCAGTAACATACACATCAGTCCTTCCACTTTCAACTGAAGGAGAGAGTGTTGAGACAGAGTGCATGTCAACCTAGGCTATGTTTGGATGTAACAAATTAATACACAATAGTTGTGAATACGGTATTACCTGCAGCTCGGACAGTTTTACATTTCTTCGCTCCACATGGTATTATGTGACAGCATTTTTGATAAGTCTCACAATCTCCATCATCACTGCATGTTGTAGCATTACAACTAGATGCAACGTTTTCTGGGCATTCACCCAAATGTACAGATGGAGGAGGGACACAGTTCCAACTGCCGTCCCCATTACAGGTACTACAGAAACACATTGAGAGCACATCCACGCACAAAATACGTTTACCCGTGTAGCTAATTCAATGAGTGTGGTAATATCGCACCAGACGTTATCGCCTTTCATTCGAGTTTGACTGACTTTGTAGCTTTTACTGTCAAAGCTGCACGTCCTCTCTGCAACACACATAGCGACACTCTAGGTGTACAGCTGCCATACAAGTCACGTGATAAAATCAGAACCATTTGTCTTGGTGGTGGATGGTGCGGATGGTGCACAAACAAGAGATGCAGACGGACATAGGCAGCACTTCTTAGTTCCAAGACAGTCTCCATCGTCTGTGCACTCGTTCTCAGTAGTCGCACATGGATTGTCGACCACAGTTGGACAACTGCCACTCTTCGAACTCGACGCTAATAAGCATGGAATCACGTCCCTACTATGATTGGCAAAGACGATGGAGACCAAAAAGCGAGCCTACCTGACGTAGGGAAGCCTTGCCCACCGAAATCTTGCCCACCTAAGTCGTTTGCAAACACTTGCACGCCAGACAGCGTGATAGATATGACAGCAAGTGCGAGAAAGCTACACATCACAAGGTGACAACGACGCAACGACGGAAGGAAACGCGTGCAAATAGACCTTAGAGTTGTCATCGGGCCGAACACCTTCAGTCGCTACCCCGGATTAACAGACAAACGCAGCAAGCACAACGCGACAAGACTCTAACAGTTATACGGGCTTTTGTTGCTCATGTGACTCGTCCTAACGAAAGCGGAAGGATGGCAAGCGGTCAGAATGCTAGTAGTCCAGTAGTGAAAGAGCACTTGTACAAAGTCCTAGTCATAGGAGAATTCGGCGTCGGTAAGCATTTCTTCTACGGCGTGTTAGAAATTATTGTCGTACAAAAATTGCGTTATTTTCATGTCTAGGTAAGGTAGGAAGCATTATACTTATGCATGACAATTGGTGCACTATTTGACGTATTGTACTTGTTGTCAGACATCTCTAATTCGTCGCTACACTGAAGGTGGGCGAAATGATGTCGTTTGTCGTCACGTGACCTTTTTACTGATGCTATTGTCCAGGCTTTTTCTCTCCAAACTACAAGTTAACTATTGGCGTGGATTTTGCATTAAAAACGCTTCAATGGGATGATAAAACGAAGATCAACTTGCAGCTGTGGTTTGCAATCTAGCTAGAAATGCACGTGTGACGTCATGTGATATTGTTTTGAAGGGACATTGCTGGTCATGAGCGTTTTGGTCATATGACAAGAGTTTATTACAAATACGCGTAAGGATACGGGAAATTAAGTCCTGGGAAGTTCGATGTTGAAAGATGGTTTTGTTGGTACATATATAGCATAGCAGCAATCATTGTCTATGATTTGTCAAGGTTTGTTATGCTGTCACTGTTTGCTGTGCGTTCGGTTGTATTGTGGTGTTCTTCTGCAGACCAGCAACCTTTGACTCAGTCTTGAAGGTAGGAATGCATGATATCATACTAGTATTATGTGGTTGTTGTGCACACAACTGTGCAGTGGTCATATGTATGCAACAGGAAATGTGGTAGTTGACTATATAGTCTGGTGCTGGTAAATCTGGGGAGTTTCAGGTTAACTGTGACAAGGCCGGGTCTCATGTCATCACACAGTCCTTTTTTACTGTGTTGTAAAACTGGTTTGCTGTATCTGCATTAATTAATCAAGTGTAATGCTTGTTGGATCCACACTGTATTCTGAGTTTGCACCCAATGTGTACAATCCCTGTACAGGTCTTTAGTATTTGTATAAACTCATTATCCTGATGTTTGATGAGTGGTTTTTTTAAACTGAGTTCAATATCAACATATGCACAACATTGGGTTTTTCCAACTCAATTTTGTTAAATTATTGACCAAGATTTTCTATCTGTATGCAAATCTTGTGGCTATCTTTTTTAGGCTCTGAATGAACACTTTAGGGTGGTGATGTGAACCCTTAGCAAAATGCTAGGTTTTGTTAGTTAATTAATTCAATTAAGTCACTATCCATAAAATGGAATCCTTTTGTTATGAAGTCATTCCATAGCAACTTTTCAAGCAGGTAATGATTATCTGTTGAATCATTTTGACCATCTCCATAAGTAGAACAAACAATAAGCTGGAGGGTTGTGTAAAGTGATAGTGCACTACACAACACCAGTTTCTTTACCAATGTAGTCGCTCTGTCATGTGACCTACAAGGTTAGTCTAGTCGAGATGTTTATGACATATTATTCAGAGTTCAGATTGACTTCTGATGATGCAATATTGTTGTGTTTTGGTATACATAGTGGCATAAAGATGTTAATCAGAAGGTAATGCTGGCCAATGAGCAACCAGTGCCTATTCTTCTACTTGCAAATAAGGCAAATGCTATGGATTTTTCTGTGTAATTAAATTCTAACATCAAGTCATGTTAGTGTGATCTTGAAGATGCACACTTTGATCCCAACCAGTTGGATGAGTTCTGCAAAGAGCATAAATTCACTGGGTGGTAGGTGAACACACACAAATACTAGGCAGTCCTATAACTAATGTATGACTAATTTATGTTTCTTACTGATAGGTTCCCAACGTCAGCAAAAGATAATCAAAATGTTGGTAAGTTGCTTGTGCTTATTGGTCAATGACCTATGGAATGTGATGTCAATGGGCATGCATGCATGAAGGCACACACATGTATACACACACACACACACGCACACACGCACACACACACACACACCACCACCACCACCACCACCACCACCTACTGGCACAAGCGTACACAAATCTCTCATCATCGTTACTGGTTATATTACCCATGAATCTGTCTAGATGACGCCATGACCTTCTTGGTGACAAAAATCCTTAGTCTTCAGTCAACAGGCCAATCACATCCACAAGATTATATATCACTGAAAGATAGAGACGATGAACAGAATGAATCAGAAGGTGAAGATGAGAAGCAGTCACAGTCAGAAGAAGAGGGCAGAAGATGTTGTAATATCTAAACATGAACTGAGCTTGAAGTTCGGTTATTTCCTCTTTTCCAGTTAATAACAAATTTTAATCAACTATCATCAAGCCATGAAATATGCTGATTGATTGATACATTACTCTTCCAATGATCTTGCCTATACAACTAGAGGGTACACAAAATCATGATGTCTGTCCAGGCTTGACGCCCATTGCTTCTAGCTGCTGAGCTTGGTGTTCCTGTATTCGTAGTGACAATCTCTGTGTTAGCTTCAAGTATTTCTCAACGCAATGAGACGCACATTGATCCTAGTCAAAAGTGAGTCGATTAGTAGGTATAGTACATGTGATATTCAACACATACTCACTTCCTTTCCTGTCACTTTTCTCGATGTGAAGTCATTGACGCAGTCCATAAAACACGACTCTGACAGTCTGTTGTACGTCGTCAGGAACTCTCTAAACTAACAACAACGTTCCATTGTGCACCTGCAACGGTAATAACCTTGAACAAACACACCTGTGCTACCTCCATTTGCGCTTGTTGGGCTGTGGAAAGCTTCTCCATTTCTAGAGAGTCTGCGACGCATGCGTAGTAGTTTAGCTAAGTGTCTGGTTGCCTGCGGTCTACTTTATAACTACATTAAAAATTCAAAAAGTGTTTATATGCACATTAATGGTATTATTATGTGCACCATTATTTGTACAAATTATACGGTTTAGTACCTACCTACACAGGAATGCCCCGGACATACGGGTCCTACCGTATCAACGACTAGCCCATAGTCTTGAAATCGTGGCGCGCGTGCAGTTGTGATTGTTGAAAGAACTGTTTATTTCAGCACGCAGGCTTACTTGAAGTCAAAATGTCTGCAAAAGTCATTGCTCATGAGAGCTCAGCAAATCAACTGCTAACAGTTACTTTAGCGGCTGTCAGCTCGCTAGAGAAAGGAGGAGAATATGATGAGATTTCCGACAGAGACAGAGATGATACGTCACGTGGTCATCCATCTACTAGCTGCCTAGATGCTGTGAAGAAGTCAGACCAGCCAGAGCTGGTTATTGTTGGCCCTGAAATACCTAGTTCTTCGTCGCTGTCTCAGTATTTCTCTACAGACGGTCATTCAGCTGCTAGCAGCAGGAGTGTAATCTCAGAATCGAGTTCAAGTCATTCTGTTAGGATGGCAGCAAACAAGCTGAGAGAAAGAGAATCTCCATTTGCTGCTCGTGCCAAATGCGTTGTCGACGACATGGATAATGTAAGCACGCCTGCAGCATTGATAAATCAAGGTACATGCACTGATGAGCGTTGAAGGGTATTTGTTTTTACTGTATCCCCGTACTTCTTGACAGCTAAGTGTGTTGATGAAAACAACAGACAAGATGTGGAAGCCAGACAAGTAATTGTATAGATTGCTTACTTATTTGTATGATTTTGGTACTATTTGTGTTTGTTTGTGTTTGTTTGTCTGTCTGTTTGTCGGTTTGTCTGTCTGTTTGTTTGTGGGTTTGTGTCCAATTTATTGTTTTAGTATAAATGACTGTATTATCAACCATTTATGGACATTGTCTGGTGGTTTGCATGGTTGTTGTAGTGCCATGGGACACATATGTCCTTGGAGCAAGGATGCATAAACCAACTGTCTTTTTGTTTATCTTCTGTTTGTATGTCTTTTCTGTCTGAATGTAAGTAGTGGCTGCATACACTAATTATTTTGAACTTGCCAAAGTCTTATTTTGAGTACTACATGTATTGTTTATTTATGAGCAATCCATGCTTTCTACTCTCTGTGTGCTTGTTTGTGCCACAGTTCAGTACTGACTGAGTATTTTGTTCTCTCTAGAACCCCAGATGTAGTTTACAGCAAGGATTTTCTACAGAACAAACATTACCAGCATCAGCACAAGTGCAACCATTGACTGGTTTGTAATGTGGCATACTACCTAATATTTGTCATTTTTGAAAGACTTTGTGATTACAGAAAACAATTCTGAACTAATTGTCTCATCATGGGCTTTAGATTCTGGGGAGAAAAAATTGCTAGAAGAGTTTTCAAAAAGGTAGGTTTCTAGATAACAAGAAGCATGTGCAGTATGTTCTTGAGTACTTTTTACCTGCCAGAAATCAAAGGAGGAAGACAGAATTGAAGCCAGCAGTACAGGCTTGCTTTCACAAACGATTATCAAATCCTAATAGTCAAATTCAGAATGAGAAACCATCAACTCAAACAGGTGATTCTTCTTCAGTGGCCACTGCTGCTGCAGCTGCAGCAGCATCTGCTGCTGTTGCTTCATCTAGTCAATACCTTCAAACAGTTCATGCTCTGGAATCAAAGGTTACTGGCCTTGTTTCTCATCTGAAATCAATGAAAGACACCTATCAAACAGAAATGACAGTACAGCAGAGGAATCTTCAGAAGCAGATTGATCGACACACACAGTTGAGACTAGAGCAATTGGAACGACTAGGAGAACAACAGAGTAGGCTAGAGACACAAATTGCTTCTGTTTTGTTAGCAAGAGGAGGACAAAGACAGACAACAGGTGATGAGGGCGGAGCAAAGAAAAGTGTATCTCTAATCAGCAGAGGTATTCAAAGCAGTCCTCTAGAAATAGATGAAAACACTCCTCCAAGGTTGCAGGGAGTGAGTCATCAAAACAGGCGGAAATTGCTGGGCAGAAACGGAGATAATGCAGCTGCACCTTTACTAGACACTCTTTATGCACCTGCACCAGTTGCACCTATTGTGATAGACAGACAGTTGACTGATGGGAATGTTGGTATGTCTCGAGCTGATGAAAGACCAGACACTGGGAAGCCATCACTGGATGAGAGCAATAAAACAGGTCACTCTAAATGACTGCTGAAAGCCAACTTAGCCAGGGTGGTCAGTAAATTTAATCTGATTGATAGGAGAGATCTTTAGTAAAAAGTCAACAGACGACGAGGAATCCGAAAGGTGAGTATGTGTTAGCTGCTTTTCAAGAATCTGCATGGTGTCCGACGCTATCGAAATACAAGCCCTAACGTCGCATTAACCTAGCCACACCCCGCGTGACGCTCTTGGGCTTAACTCCACCCTTTCACTAATTAGAAACTGCAACAGGAGATGCGTAGTGTTTGGACGACCAAGCGGGTGTAGAATTAGTAGATGCCGCGCGTAATTTCATTACACCGACGTTGTTTGAGATGTGAAAGTCGTTGGCAATACGTAGAGACGACCACACTATCTGTAGTGGTAGTAGACGGCATTTACCGTAACAAGCCGTTGATAAATATTACTGTACTGTTTATTATGTTGTTTGTATGGAAAACGAAACCCCTGCTACACTGTAGGTCTTGAATTATGCCCCACTTTGCTGAATGAAATGCAAGTAAACAAAGCGATGTCTGCACAGCAATGTAGACAAAGGAAGCCAAAGTTGACTTCTCTGTTTACGTGTGTTGAAGACCGGACTGAAGACTGAATTGCATCTGAATCCGCATGACAGTGAGTCAAACGATTTCCATATCCAAATGTATAGTTTGCGCTTAATTAATTTCGGGGAGTTGCAGAGAAATAGAATGCAAATATGCGAATACACGTGTTGATAGATATCTCAGGGAAATGTTCTTTGGAATTGTGAAACTCACCCCTCGCTTTAAGTTTCCACAGCTTTTGTTTGTACTAGGAAAGTCTTAAATTTCCTTACCTTGGGCGTTTCTTCTTTTGGCTGCTGAATAAACAACTCGACTAGTGTTTTGTGACGAGGAGACATATCTGGTTATCTCGTCTGTTCTTGCGGCTTGGCAATTGGACAATAGCAGGCGACAGGGAGTGGAAAGCGAATCTTTTCATTACGAGATGACTTAGTAGATTAGTCTCCCGCATTAGATTATGCACATTAGGAGATGCTAATTGCGTAGTAGCGTTAGCGCTGCAATGTAAATATTTTAGATCTGTTGTCTGCACCGCCCACTCAAAAGACTATACCTTTCTGCCGCTTGGTTGTCCACGCTAGTCTAGCGTCTGTTGACTCACCGATCAGATCTCATGGCAACTCGTCTCGGTCGTCAAAAGTGTTACTTATGTGATCTACCTCACAGCCCTTGGGCTGTTCTTACAGACTTTTCCGAAGTGGTTTGTCGGGGCTGTTGTAACTACGAGGGAGCAGACAGAGTGGAAGAGGTGATTCAAGCTGCTAGGACGATGCGTCGAGCTCATGCTCACGAAACCTTCAAGATGACAGCTAACGGAACAACTAGTGACACAGCCAGTGATGCCAGTATGCAAGTGCCAGTGACTCGGTCATCAATACCAGTAGACTATAGACATGAAACTGTAGTTCTACCCAATAGTGCTCACGCAGTCATGGACAGGGGTCATCCAAATCTGTACAGCAAACGCATGGCGGCATCTTCTCACAATCAGGAAGGAACTCTTGATGGACTGCCATCACCATCTGCTGCTGCTGCAGGCTCCCATGTATATAACTGTTCTCTAGTTCGATCTCCACACTCACTTGTGCGGGACACGTTGGCTATTCTTAACAAATGCGTACCATTTAACGTTCGATTCACCAAAGATCGATATCTGTTGGGTCGAATATTTGCATTTGATGCCATTGTACGAGGCAATGGCGAGTATGAAATAAAGGCATACGTTGAGTATCCACCAGGATCTAACAACGTTTATCAAAGTGCTTCTGGAGCTAGCAAACAAATGTATACAGAATACCGTGAGAGAATGGGCGTATCTAGTCCAAGACAGGGAGCTGCCTCCAATGGATATAAAGACTTAGAATTTGAAAGAGTGCCAGGTGACTGGCGCTTGCTGGGAACTCTGCTGACGGAGGCTGCAAGATACTTCCGTGCACCTATAAACCCTGAACTTTTACCGGTACCCTATCTTGATCCCGCTTGTCCTTCCATTCCAAGTCCCTTTGGAAGAGGCAGCAGTGTTGGAATTGGACGTAAAAGGAGTGAAGACATGGCAGTAGGAGAAGCACCTGAAAGCAAGATGGCTAGAGCAAATGAGGGGCGATCTAGTGCTGGTTCTGGTCAAGATATATCATCAAGCCAGGGAGTAAATATTGGTCACAGATCTCCAAGTGCAACTGACATTGCTAAGAACACACCCAGTTCTAATCTTAGTCGGGAACAATCTCCAAATTCAGTCAGAGAGATAGGTAACCAGACTTCATCATCTCCAACAAATATTCCTAATCTCGTACCAGCTTGCTATTCTTCAAGGATGCCGGTTCATCATTCCAACAAAGCCTTTTCTCCATCAGCTTCTACGCCAGCTGCACCACTGCAGTGTCTTCTGTGTCTATGTCCTCTGCAGGACACTCGATTTGTACAGTGTCCATCCGTTAGTCAACATAAATTTTGCTTTGCTTGCTCCCGGGAGGCAATAATCAACGCTCAACGTGATGGTACTGATGTGTTCTGTCCTAGCGGTCACAGGTGCCCAGTAGTGGGCAGTACTATGCCCTGGGCATTCATGCAAGCTGAGATTGAAACCATTGTGACAACTGGTATAGGAAATTTGAAGAAAGAAACGTGATGCCGCTCTCTAACTGGATTTTTTAGTTAGAGCCTTTGATTTGGTAGTAACATAACAGCATAAACATACTGTTTTATAACTCCTGAAACGTATCAGGAGCTGCAGTTTTGTGTTGTGTTGTCATTCGCGGCATTGTATGTTAGTATATATATATATGCGCATTTCGGTTGCCACTTCCCTATACTATGTTTCTTTTATGCAAACACATTAGTCAAATTAATTCTGGAAGATGAAAGATGATTTTAAGTAAACACAATTCGGCGGCGTCTACTTAGTGTGGTGTCTCTAGGTAGAACATGGAAATGCAAGCATATTGTCGGCCTGTAAGGCGGATGCAGATGGTGTCGTAATTCCTCGTTACTTAAGTTAATTTGTCTGTACTAGGAGTGCTTCAACGTGACTCCGTCGGGGTGTTGGTCCCATTAGATCAGCTACAGATTTGGCTGCTTGTGGAAATAGGAATACTATCAATCAAGCTACTGGAATTCTGACGTGTACAGCGTGATGATGCCTTGGGCAACACGTTGCACATGAATGAATAAATTAATTTAATTGATGCGAGGCAAACATGCTTTCTACTCTTTTTAACCATCTACCTACGAATTTGGTGAACAAACTAGACTGCTGCACTCAATTAGCAAAGCCAGCTGAGTGTACAAAGTGGATGATCTTATTTCTACTGTAAAAATTATGGGACCACCTGTTTCTCGTTGTGGCTCCATCAGGTCAATCACAGGAAAACGATTCAGTAATGTCAACGTGCTTTGCCTGGCACTCCTACTTGGTATACACTTCTGCCATTACTAGGTACTTATATTAGCTAAACAGACACACGTGGCCGTACGTGATCCCTAAAACAACAGATACTGCCCAAGTCTATTTGCCTCTAGTTGGATTGACGTCATTTTGTAATAATAGTAGCTGACGTGTGCATCTCTCGACACTAGAGTACATATGACAACACACTTCTAGACTGTTGTGTGCATGTTGCACTGCTAGAACAGCTTTTAGATAGTAAACGCAATGAATCTAAATGATGAAGAAGGAACACATCTTTAATCTTTAACACACTTGCAGACTGACGGTCAATGTTATTTATAACAGAAGCAACGTGGACGCTAAATATAAACCAATCCCCTAAGTAACAACAAATTGTTGTCAATGTTGAGATCACAGCTAACGCCGCTTTTTAAAGATATACTGTACACTGCATTTACTGTATAGATACATTATGTGATCGCAAAGTTTTTGCCAATTTGTACCTTCAGCTCTAACTATTTATAATGCAGAAACGTTCGTGTGGCTCACTGGCAGCCTTCCCGTGATCGAATTAGAAAAATGGAAAGTGTATTGGAGACTATGCAGAACGAACTGGTGGAGTTACGTCAGGTGAGGGCTCGTACTGTACACTTGTGTTGTACATGCCTGTAGCGTTCAGTAGTTTCTCTGACTACAAGGATAGGAAGATAACGTCATATGTCTTAATTTGTTCCAATGTTTGTAGGGAACAGACCAGTGGCGCCAGAGATTAGAAGATAGAAAGGTGGTATGTTCATGTGTGTGACATGGGAAGTTTATTCCTGCTGAGTTTCATGACATTTTGCAGACTGCAAACAGACCGACTTGGCTTCCCATCTCTCCTAACGATCAGTTAAATGCAGTGGAACATATTGTAGAACAATGTGAAATTTCACGTCGTAACCTGGAGTATAACATAGCCAGCGTAATTCGGCAACAAAACCAACGTTTCTGGCGTGAAGGGACAGTTGATGATGATGACGACGACAGGTCAGTGACAACGAAACGTATATACTAGCTTTACCGAGTCTACGCCATCATTCTTTTTGGCTAGCGAACGTAGCAGAAATGTTTGAGAAATTAATAAAATAATGTATATGTTGCATACCCTGTGATAACGAACGGTATTGTATGGTTGTTATAGGATATTGATTAACAGCGTCGAACAGGTGAAACGTGCAGTAGACAAGAATATTGCTGCGGTGTCTAAAGATATCAAGGTATCAACATTTGCATTGGTCTTGCTTCGTTCTATAGGCTGCATGCATGACTGCATAGCAGTATAGGGAGCTGGCAATTTTCATTTCCAGTCGGATATTAAATTCATGATGATGTATGTTTCCGTGACAGGACGAGCTGGCCGCTTACGCCGTCGTTCCTACGTCAAACACGAACGTAGCGGTTACAAGAAGACAAGGAGCATCGAAAGGGTTTTCGAAGAGACGATCAAAGAGCCAATCTGGTAAGGTACTCAGAGAGACGCAGAAAGGTTCTATACGAAAACTACTTGGCAAGAAGTCGTCTGAGCAGGAAGCAATAGCAGAACGTTTTGTGGGGAACAAGACAAAGTTTACTGTTCCCCAAGTGCTCGGCGGTGACGAACGGTACCGTTTGCAAAGATCAAAAACCGTTTCTTTTGCGCGGCGCAACCGCATTCCGTCCAATGTCGAGAGAAACTGGGACAATGAGAGACGCTCCATCAGACATTCTCAACTGGTTGAACATGCAGTCGGACAAGCTCGTGATTACAAGGTAGTAGCTCTTGCGTTGGCCCCACCGCGTCGCACTGCGCTAGCCGGTTGGGATAAAGCAGAAAAAGACGACATGTCGGAGAGTAATGAACCGTCCCTTCCTTTAAAGAAGAGTGTGTTTATTCAAACTAGAGATGAAGCAACTGAAGGAAACGGTCACATAGACAAAACCGCCTTTGCTCGGTCAAAGAGACGGCCAGAGCTTAGTAAACAAGTGAGCATTGCCTTTTGTCTAATATTAAACCCGTTTACTGCATGACCAATGATGAGTGGCACTAGGTTCTTTCTCCTATTGTTATTGACTCTACGTCGTTGCATTCTGACTCTGTTTCCTATCCTTCTCGCTCTTCTGTGAAATCTGCTGAATGCGGCGAACAAGAGGTATTGGAAATTACCGCTCTGTTTGTGCGTTGTAGCTCTTCAGTGTCTCTGTTTTTCAAAGAAAACACGAGATCAGGTTGTTTCTGCAGAGGAAGATCAGTTTGACCACTACTTGACGGTGAGGGAAGTTTTCACGGATTCGCCGGACGTCCAGGTTGGTTATGTAGATGCAAAGAAACTCGATTGATATCACGTTTCTGTCTGACAGATGGATGAGGAACAGAAGTCTTCCGAGTTGGAAAATAACGAAGAGGACATTGATTTAGAGAAGAAGTGTCATGACATCTGTAATGATTTTCCTTTACCTCAAGAAATATCAATGCATGGAGAGATACATCAACGGTCAAGCCGTCAGAACACAGGACCAACGTTTCCTCCAGTTCCGCAAACGACCATTCCAAGTCATTCTAATGTAGATGACATGGATGGGACAGGTGATATTACAGTTGAACAGCGAATCTGTGAATGGTGCACAAGTTAATGTAAGAATTGTGCTCCTTGGATTTTCAATTTTGTCGTTTCTACAGGGTAGAACAAGAACTGTTGGCTCAGCTTTTTAGTCATATGGATCCTCCTGGTCCAGACCATCACCTGGCTATGCAAAATTTCAGTCCGGGTAGCTCAGTGAGTAGGGAATCAACGTCTTCGTCAGACCATACGCACGGTAATGGCATATCAACACGTCTGTCTTACAGAGTTAAACGTGTCTGCTCCAAGCAATGTGTTTGTTTTTTCGCGAATATGTTTTTAGTTAGTCTGATAAATGGACGAATTGTGCAGCTGTTTGTTGACGCCGGTCTAGACGTGGACGTGAGATTTATTGAGGAAATAGCAGGTGGAGTGATATGTGACATGCTACTAGCCTGCCTTGGCCAATGTTCACTGGTGGTGCCAGCGGTTGCTCTCAGTGAGCACGCGGTCAGTAGTATATACCCAGAGACAAATGGTACTCCGGTAGCGTCCGAATCCGGAGATGAATTGCCGACTCCAATCCCAACGCGTTCTCAGTCTCCCGTTTGCGCTCAGATCGCAGTAGATGCAACCACACATGACGGAATAGCGCAGGTAACGCCACCGTCTACCCCACTTGAGATTGAGGAAACATCTGTTGAAGAGAGATTGACAGAAGTGGCAGATGCCTTGAAAACTTCCAAAAATATTGACTTGCAACAGTTGCCGTTTGTGTTCAACGTAGCTGAAGGCGAAGACGTTGGAACACCCGCCGATAGCGTCATCAGCCGACTGTCAAACAGTGGAGGTGATGAAGTATCAGACAATAAAGTTCCAACACCATTGGAATCTGTTTCCAGCCAAGCCCAGTCTGTGGCATCTCAAGATGAATTGGAATTGTGCGTCTGCATACATTGTGTAGTTGATAGGAATTCTAGTCTTTGTTAACCTTAATTGTTTGCAGATCCAGGTCGGTAGATTTCGTAGTAGCCGAGACTCAGACATCACAACAATACTTGCCACAACAAGAAACGACGGAGCACCACAGCCGGCACTCATTAAGTGGCACCTCTACTTCAACGAGCTCACCAACATCAATACATTCCAAATCCTCTGATCCAATAGTTGTGACTAGCGATGCCACGACCACGTTAAGTACAGATCCTGAAATTTCAGAAGGTGAATATCTCTTAGCTCATACTGAGGCAAGAAGTGATCCTGTAATGGCCAGCTGTGAAGTACCGGAGGTGAGTGAGGGGGAATTTGCTGCATCACCGGGGGATATACGGTACATGAGAGGAAAAACAAGAAGCGAAATTACGTCCCAATCATTGCGTTACCACCAGGGTATTATCAGCGCGCACATTTGTTTGTTTAACCGTTCGTATGTATTCAGTTGGTTGATGCGTAGATGTGGAGGGTGGTGTTCATACCCTCATGAAAGCCTTTTTAGACACATCACCTGTGGAGAACATGCTCAGTGAGAGTAGCTCCTCATCAGAGCCCCGCAGACCTAAGGTGAGTTGACCATGCTGTGCTGAAAGCTTGTGTATCTGATACAGACGTTGTAGAAATCACGACGACGGGTCAGTCGGGAAGCACTCTCTCTTCGTGGTCTTGTTTTACGTGTTGAGGAACCCATTCAACAACAAAATGTCCGAAATTATTTGAGATTAGATGGACGCAGTGGCCATGGTGATGATGATGGCGGTAGTGAACAAGAACAAGATATTAGTGTGGGACAAGTGGTCAGCTCTGCAGCTTCTCGTCAGCAGCCTGGGAAGGTTGCGACTGGTCAAACGGAATGTGATCGTCCAGAAGATTTGTCATATGGGGAAGTGGTACAAAGAGACGTAGTGAGAGATGTAATTGCACTCAGCATAGCTGACAGAGCATCTGCGGAGCTAGCGTCGGCTCACTCTCCTGGAGAGATCAAACGGGCAGCTCCGACTAATGAGAGAGGAACCGGTACCAGTACTGTAGCTGCTTTCTCCACCACTCAGATGGACTTTCCTTTGGATGATTGCCCCTCAGCAAGCGGATCCCCTGATAGCCTGGCTTTGGCTCAAGCGGCTTTTCATGAAGTTCAAAGTACACTTCCCGCGTCTCCACACTCTGACAATGAAGTTGGGTGCGCTGGGCAAGTTGCACCGCAGAGGCAGACAGAATTGGACGGGGCATTGTCAGCAGTAACTAGCGAGAGTACTCTAAAACAAGACGGTCGATCTCTTAGAAGCCTCTTTTCTAAGCCTAAGCGTTCGCAACGTCAAGGACGATTGCAACTTAGGGAAACGGCGCATCTACCATCCGTGCTTCAACAAGCACCTCGTAGATTGCAGCTAGTGCAGCCTCGAGATGTGCAAAAGCTTCAGCCATCACGTACGGCAGAGAGAAGTGGAAGGCCTATACAATCATCGGATTTATCACATCAAGTCGACGTCAACGTTCCCAGTGGTCCAGGACACCCAGCAGATGATCTTGAAGATGACACCTACGGGGACCTATCATCAATATCAATATCAGGTGGAGACTTCTAAGTAAGTATAATCCTTACTGCTATATCGTCAAGTAAAATTGAACATTCAGATTATGATACCAATACAGTCCACATGACTGATGATACAACACATCAATAACATTTCTCAATGTAATTCCTAGTACTACACACAGGATACACACTACATGATTGTTACTGTCACGTTTAGTGAAATGATTGTCAAGATCTAGATATTATATACATTCCCATCGTTCATGAGCTTCTTGTTCAACCAAACATTTCCTGTGATGCATATACCATGTAGAGGAAGCCATCCTCATCTTTCTCACCACTGTAAATCTCCTGCATTGTAGATGACATGCTTGCAAGAGTCTTGTTGTTTACCATGAAATACACAGCTTGAGACGAGGAGAGAGAAAGGCGATTTCTGGAGATATCAAAACACACATACTTATAATACCATCACTATGTACAGCAGCTGCAAATTATTTATCACTCTAATAAACCATTACAATGTAAATATACTTTGCTGTTCTGTGTTCTAAATAACTTATTCAGCTATGAGCCATAAGAAACGGGACTCTGTAAAAGTCATGACTTGGTGAGTAGTTACTCAAAACACAGAGGTGAACTGACTTCCGGTCTGCAGGCTATGTGGCCATGTGGCTGACTGGCTATGTCTTGTCGCGCTTGAGGAATGTGCCACACCTCCTGTGTGGGCATTTCCTTTATGTAGAGGCGACAAACCATCAAAAACGTTTATGAAAGTTTCTTACCAGAACAGGATAATTCCTGTTTGTGATTGCCAGGTCTTGTCAGAAATAAACAACGTAACTTACCTGTCTGCAACTGCTAACGTGAAATCAATCGCTTCCTTGGTTTACGACATTTATATGGGAATCTAACATTATGTACAAGTGATTCTTGTGTCCCTTATGTGATAACTTTTGCTAGCTGTACTTCAATGACTACAGACTATTTACAAACTTTGTGGTTATGCGAAATGACAGTCACTGCATATCATTTTACAAATAGTTGTTAGAAGGAACGAAATACCATCTAAATTCCTAACTCTTTGCAACAATCATATTGTGGTTTTCAGGAGGCTCCTAACCGTGAAAGTGAGGGTGTAAACACAGCCTTTAATTATTAGTTGAGAAATAAACAACTCACACAAACCAAGTAAACAAGAAATGTATCTCACACTGTCTATGTTGGATTGGTGACATCTGGTAATAAATGTAAGTTACTTTTCTGCAATCTCTGCCCACTGAGGAATAAGGTAGTCCAGGGATGACCAAGAAAGTGTCACACCTAGCGCCATTCATTGTGACCCCAGTTTATATTGTAATTAGGAAACCAACGGATGATTTGACAGTAAATCACAATACAGTCAACGTTACTCCCATACTCCTACTGTACTTTGTACCACGACATACGACGCATGCGCATTCCAATACTTTCGTCATCTAATCTTTTAGAAAAACGCTTACTGTAGGAACAAACAAAAAGGACGCGTAACCGTGCATTTGACTAAGTTTTTCACGTGGTTGGCGAAAAGGCCGCGCTGGCTGCAGAAAGACAACCGTCCCTAGCGATTCCCACAGTTCACAGGCCGTCCCCCGACCCTAACAACTTCACATAGAACTGACGTGCCAGAGTATGCAAACCTGATGATTGTAACGAACTGACTCATGGTGAGCTCCTGTGGCACGAGGAACTTCGTTTTGTCAAGCAAGGGAAGGTCCTTCTCCTTGGCGTATCGCTCCACTATCACCTAGAGCAACAAAAAGCGCGCCGTCTTTCATCTCACACCCCGAACAAGCGGAAAGTAAGTCGTCTTACCGGGATTTTGTTGGGAAACTTGATACGAATGCCTGCTACTTCGTCTTTTCTACTAGCTAGAAGAAAAAGAGATGGATTACGACAGACATCGCTTCGGCATGTTGTCAGGTTGCCGTGGCGCGTCACTGGCGAGCGCTAACATCACAATTACCAAAAGATCGCCTTTGCTTGAACGATTTGAGAGATTGAGACCGCGCATCAGACTCCATGGTTGGGTGTGTTAAGAGCGATGCGACGACTACACCGATTTCCTGATTCTGGCCTTACAGTGTCACCTAATGGTCACGTGATGTTTACTCAGCACATTACATCATTCTCACGTGCTTTAACTAACGCACGTTACTTTGATGGGAACAATGGCGACATTTTGTGCCACGAAAAAAGAGAAAGCCTTACAAAGGACTTTATGGAGGCAGGCAAGTATGTATGGAAGTCAGAAGTTAGTCAGTCAAAGTAGTTTTTTGTTGTAGGCTTTTTCAAGTTTTGTTAGCAAGTTGAACTGTACAACACACATGGAAGGCACGAGATGTGCGAATGACGCCACTCTTAACAGTTGGTGCTGCTGCTTGCAAATATTCACAAATCTTGTGGATATTCAACGGCATGTGTCTCGTTACCACTCATCAGAAGTGACATCTCTAATTTCTCAGTTGGAAGATGAACATTCTGAAGACAGCACAAACGAGATTATTTCACGTGTAGAAACAATAGACGCAGTCTTAGAGATGACTGATCATGACAAAATCAGAGATTCGTTGATGGAGAAAATGTCTATCTGGAAAAATGATGGAAATGAAGTATCTGGATTTGTTGTGTTATTCTACAAATATACCTCTATTCCTGTGCCGCAAACAGTCGCTAGCTGGCAGAAAACACTTTGTGAAAGACTGAATCTAACTGGCAAGGTTTGAAAAATGCTTGTTGGATAGTTCTACTATAGTCTAAGTAGAATAGAATGATGAAAAATAGTTTGTGTTTGTAATGTTCGGTTTAGTGTCTTTCTTTTGGTGTTGTTTTCTCTAAAAATTGCTCAGAATGGAGTACTGTATCCTAGTTAATAGGTATGATACAAATAGAGTATACATTTACATCTGCCAAGTTCTAGATCTTCTGTATACAATAAAGGAAGGTCTGGAGCTTGGTACTTACAATTGATTGACTTAGCAGAAGCTTTTTAACATTTATAGTGCCCTCTAATGGACTAGAACCTCTAATGAAATTAAAGTTATAGTCAAAAGAGCTATGTTGCAAAATTGAAGAATAAGAAACCAGAAAGTGAACTTCTATCTCAACAAAGCATACAATTTTATTGCTTAGATTGTACTTTAACATTGCTTCATACATTATGTGTTAACTTACTCTCCTGATGAAGGTTCGTGTTGCTTTGGAAGGCATTAATGCTACAGTTGGTGGTAGCATGCAAGCTATAATTGAGTATGTTAGTAAGGTGATATCACATCCATTCCCGCATCAAATCTCTCTGGAAGATGTTAAGGTTTGTGTCCATCTTTTATCGTGTGTATTTTGTGTGTGAAATTATGCTTACTAATAGACCAGTCCAGGAGGAGCCGAGAGTTTTCCATGTTTGAAAGTGTCTGTATGCCGAGAGATTGTGCCAATTGGTCTCACATCTTGTGCTTTCAGTTTTGCGAATGTAGGTATGGTTCAATACATCATAACTGGGATTACAGAATTTTTGAGTTGTCAGAATTATACTAGGAGAACGTCTTTCCCCAGACAAGTTCCATGAGCAAGTTAGTAAGGCACGCGACTCACAACCATCAGACGTTCTCTTACTTGATTGTCGGAATTATTATGAGAGCAGAATTGTAATGAGTCATTATCTGGATGCATCTTAAATTTGTATATTTTAATAATTATGTATTTTTGCTCATTTAGGGAAGATTTGTGGGTGCTGTTGCTCCTGATATTCGCAAGTTTAGCTATTTTCCTGAATTTGTTGAGCAGAATAGAGGCGTTTTTAAAGACAAGTGTGTGTACATGTACTGCACTGGTGGCATACGTTGTGAAAAAGCTTCAGCTTATCTAAAATCAAAAGTTTGTGTTATTTCTAGTTATATGCAATCTCAAACTTGTAACTGTGGTTTCTTCTCTGTAGGGTGTATGTAGAGATGTCTTTCAGTTGTCTGGAGGCATTCACAAGTACTTAGAGCAATACCCTGATGGGTTTTTTCAAGGCAAGCTGTATGTATTTGATGAACGGAAGACTATCTGTACATCTGATCAAATTATAAGCAGTAAGAAGAAGTAGCATATGAGAATTATATTACTGCAGTGAAGATGAGCTGAGTTATTGTTCCTAAATGGAACATACAAACAACTGCAACTGAATGACTAAACGGTAACTGCAGATTATTACAACGGCACATTGACAAACTATAAACTGATTGACAGGCTGACATATGGACAGAATGTGATTTGTCTTCATTGTGCTGTATTGCAAGAGTGCATGGTCTTATGGAGTTAGCTCAAACTTTTGTGAAAAATTTAAGGAAATAGTAGAAAGCGTCAACAGCAGCGAGTCAGCTGCTAGAATTTCTTGTAATCAATTCACTTATCATGATGCATTTATTCTGGTACTTTGAATACTGATTACAAATTACTCAAAATGGTTACAAGCATACTTTTGTTTATCAAAGTTTTGCGTTTGGTTGCAAATAGCATGTATTGTTGAAAGTATGTCTTTGAAATAGGTGATAGGTTCTGTTTTTTAACACTGAAGTATCAGAATGACTTGAACATAGCTCACGCAATAGATGAGTTGTGCCAGTGTACAATATTCTTTGTGTTGTATCATTAGTCCTGTGATACAAAAGTCATTATTTAATAGTAGACTGAAGCTCTTTGAACAGTTTGAAAATTCTTTTATGCAAGAAAATAAACATTTGAAACTGAAGTAAGAGCTTAGGTAGGTAGTTTGCAGTTTGTGGTAGTTGATGTTTAGAATAGCAAGACTTTTTGACAAGCTTTGAAACACGTATCTTTAGCATTTTATCCCATGACAACATTTTATTTGAGCATGTTATTGCAGTCCTTGAATTAGCAGATGACTGGCAGCAGAAACTGCTCTTGGATTGAAAATAGGTTGACTATTTCTATACATTAGGCATTATAACCAACCAAATTAGACATACATATACTTGATATAGGTACTGTACTGTTTACCTAATGTGAATTTAGCATGACTAGTCACTGTAATTTGACTTGAGGTGTTTCTGATTTAGATTGCAATTACTGCGGACGTGCTTGGGATGATTATCAGCCATGTGTGTCTCCAAATTGTTTCCAGCTTGTTCTTTCGTGCTACAGTTGTCGAAGGCATGGTCTCATGTATTGCTGCAAGTTCTGTGAGTCTGGTAGCACTGCGATTAAGGAGCAGTGTTTATGTACAGCTAGTCGACCTAGAATACCACTATTTTCTAAACATAGGCCAGCTGCAATTAAGTAATTAAAATTCGTGACGTATGCGTACTTGTACGGTGTACAACTGGCGGACATTGAATGTTGGCTGGTTGCATTTGATTTCTAGTCGTAAGTCGTGCGTGTTGCGATCACGCTGATTTGCCTAAGAGTGATGACATTACCCTTTTCTCACCATTCTTTGTGGATCTATTTGGTTGTCGCTGCCTTTGTTGCAGCACCAATCACTCCTCCTAGGCCTACGATCGCGACCACTTCAGATTCTAGCAACTGTTCGGCTACCGCAACATTCGTCGAACAAGAAAGAGCACCGTTCAGGTTCACGTTGGCTCAAGATGTGGCGGATGAATATAACCAGGGCGTGTTGGTTCGTTGTACTATAGCAGCTAGTTAGACGTAGTCTGTCAGCTAGGTGAATGATATGCGTCTGTGCATGTTTCAGGTACAACGTCTTGCTGAAACATACTTTGCGCCATCAACAAGCAAATTGGGACTAGCTATTTTGAGCGTAGACAACGGTGAAGGCACATGGCAGTACAGACGCAACGAATCGAGTGCTTGGACGTCATTGCTAGACAGTAAGACACTAAACGTGCATTGTAAGCTGCTTCTACTGGTAGGTACAGTATTCGTACGCTAATTGCGTGGTTTTAGCGTCGACGCCGTACAACTTTGTGTAAAAATGTGAACGGTACGTAACCGTCGCTAACGAACAGACTGACTGATGTGGTGTCATGTTCCAGAAATTGATTGTCAATGATGAATTAGCGGCTGCAGTCGGAAATGTTTGTCAGAATCTCGTAACGTTGATTGAAACTGTGCCCAACTATTAGAGATAAGAGATAAAAAAACTTTAGCTACTATAGGAGTAGTCAGTCTAGCTGTTTCTTAGTCACCCAATTACATCCTAGTGACAAAATGCCATGCTGTCGGACGATGCCTGACATACGCGGGCTTCAATCTGCACCATAATCAGCAAGTAGAATCATGGGTCCAGGGAGCTCTCTGTACTTAAACGGACGTGACAGACGAGCTCAAATGGGAACCCTATGTTGCGTGTTGATAGGCGTAACCGTTGCGGTTAGATTGGCTGGCTACTGCGTGGGCGTAGCAGAGAGAAAACATAAGAGTCACAGGCAGAGGGTGGAGCTTGGTGTAAAATAGTTGAGGAAATAACACACGCGCACGCACGCACGCACACACACACACACACACACACACACACACACACACACACACACACACACACATGTCAAGTACTGCAGCTGCTAGGACCAAATTAACTTTAACTTGTAAGCAGTGTCACTGTGTGTCATGAGGTTAGTTATAGGTAGATGGTGAGACAGCCAGGAGGGGAAGATTTGTTTGATGATTTGCTAATTAATGTGATCACCTCATTTATGCATATACCTTAATTTTCTTTTACTTTGTATTGCTGTTGACTGAAATTTGTAAGATGACAATTCAAAACAGTAAAAGTTAATTAATTAACTTAATATACAAAGTACAGGTCAACCACAGACAGAGTGGCTTGCCAGTAATTTTTATGAATGTTTTGAAGTCAAAAATATTTACATATATTTGTAAAGTACTGTTTTTGATTGTGTGCATTGGAATAATTGTTAATGTGGTTGGTTGTATCAGTTAATTAAAAACGTCTGTTTGTTGCAGCTACAGTTTCAATGCCATCACCTTTTCCTTTTTCTACTATGTTGATTTCTCACACTGAATATATTCGATTTGTTCCTAACCCTGCTTATTGCAATATTCCTCGAATTGATGCTGTTCAACCTAAGCTGACATTTTTTTGGCGGGATGAGATCCAAATGAAAAACATACTGACATCACAGTAAGTTGTACATTTTATACTTTTTCTGGCTTGTGTAATGAATTGGTTGCATGTGCATGTGTAGTGTAAGCGTGTTTGTTTTCTGCTTCAACCATGTGGAAGCTTTTGATGTTTCATCGTCGGAATTGACTGTGCAATTTGCTGTTAATCTAACCGATGACATTGCAGCTGGCTGGATTGAGTATGAAGCTTTAGTTCCTAATTTACGTGTGGCACAATCATTTATTGAAACAGTACAAGATGCTCTTAACTCAGTAATTGGAGGCATTATGTCACACAAGATGGAAAACCTCCAGCCAGGCACAAGGTATACTCCAAAAGTGAAGTTATTTGCTTCTAATGGTAGTCTCATTTTGGAAGAAATTGGTCTTGTAGTAACAACGGTCGAAGCAGGTTAATAACGGTGCATTTGTAATAATTAAGTGGCAATTGCTATTATGTGTTATTTTCAGTCCCAGACTTTGTAAGGAATGTTCAAGTGGTCCAAACAGTAAACACTTCCACTGTTATAATTTTATGGGAACCGCCTCGACCTTTGCTGCGCGGTGGAAACATTCAATATTACACTGTTGTTATCGACGGGAGACAAGGAAAGTTTGTTCCTAGTGAATTTTCAAAGAAAGACAATGTAAATGATGATGACGATGGATTTGTTGTGTACTCTACAAATGTGACTATTAGTAGTCTTGAATCTGGCAGCTGGTATGCTATACGAGTGAGAGCTTCTACAGCAGCTGGAAGTGGCCCTTTCTCTCAGCCATTTTTATTTCAAATGAAAGAGAGTCAAGTGCCTGGCTCTCCTTCATTTGTAAAGATGTTTCAAGTGGGTCCTCGAGTTATAGCAGCTCGCTGGGATTACCCACACAATCCAAGAGGGAACATAAATGGATTTCTTGTCACATTGAATTTATATCCAAAGAGTGAGTTTGAAGGGCCTGAGTATCCACCACCCTTCAATTCATCATTTGTTTCTCCGGTTGATCGCTACCATGTTCTTCAATTTCCTTTTGGTCGTCACTATGGTCATGTTGCTGTACAAGCCAGGAACAGCAAGGGCTTGGGAAGGGAATCTGTTAGTGGAGATATGAGTTTCGAAGCTGTGAAATCTCGTAAGATATTGTATGTTGCCATATCCACTTAATTATGTGTTAGTCTTTTCGTTTTGTAGCTAAGCTGCTAATCAGTATTATCAATGTGAGTGCATATACAGCTAACATTAGTTGGCTCAACACATCAGATGTTGCATCAGATTTCCACATTTTGTTGTTCCCTGATGAAGATTGTAGAAGGAAAAGTTCAAGTGAGACCATTCAAGTTGCTGGAAACAGTTTCTCATATTACTTTGACAGACTTCGTCCTTTTACATTTTACACTATCTGTATTTGGTTTATGCCACACAACCTTGATGATGCTGATATTGCTTTTTTTGTCACCAACCAGTCTACACCTGGTGTCATGTCTGATGTACACGATGGATCACTCTTGTTGTCAGATATTGCAAAGACTGACACTATACTTCTGAAGTGGCAGCCAGTGACTAAGTCTAATGGTGTAATTGGCTACAAGGTCATTCAAGAAGACAATGGTCAAAGACAGAGCTGGAATCAGTACTTAAATCCAAATCAGCTGCCACCACCAACTGATTCTTACTATAGGTGGACATTGTTTGGATTAGAAAGTGACAGAGACTACATATTTACTGTCAGACCATATAACCTGCTGGATAATTCAACTGGTCTGGAGAAGAGGGTGTATGCATCAACTGCAGTTGGAAGTGAGTATTTCAACTTGATATTGTAACGTGCTGTATCTGTTGTTGGCATGTAGTTGGTTTCGTTTAGCTTCCTATCAGGTTCTTTGTGTGAATAGCATGTAGTTTGTTGACAACAAGGAAATGTGGTTTATTTGTTTTCATGTTTTTTACTTTGCCAATGCATATTGTTTTGATGAGAATGGAATAAAGATGGTGAATTGCAATAATTTATTTTGTCCTACAGGACCAGAACCACCAACTAATATAGTTTTCATTAATGCTACTGAAACTTCTCTGACTTTTACATGGAGCAAGCCGACAAAGACTAATGGAAATCTAGTTGGCTACCATTCAACTATATTTATATCTAATTCTGACATTCGTAGTGGCAGGCTACCTCGATATTTGATTCGAAGTCAAGTTGCCTTTGTGACACCAAACACTTCAGTTGTCAACTTTATCAGTCTCATGCCTAACACAACATATGTAGCTCTTGTTCGAGCATCAACTACTGCAGGATATGGCATGTGGTCATCACCGGTTTTTGCTACAACATTGCCTATTGTGCCTCCCACAGTATCTGTAACTCCAAGTGCAACCCTAACTCCAAGTGCAACTCTAGCTCTTCCTGATCCTTGTCAGGTCACCAAATGTGCCGAAGGTGCAATTTGCCAGTTACAAGCCCTGAACTCAGTGAAGTGTGTTTGTGGTGATGGCTTGATTGGAGATGGAAGCATTTGTTCTGGTGGGCAGAGAAGTTGCCTTGCTGAAGGGTTTGTAATTCAGTTTGTTATTTTTGGTAGATCCTCCTGAAATCAGCGTCGGTCCAACAAAAACATCACTCTTGGTCTCCATTGGAGTTTTTGACAACAGACATAGTGATATTCTAAACAACACATTTGTAGTCTTTCAACTGTTTAGTAATGATGGTCAGTTTCTGGACAGTCAGCAAGGTTTATTTGCATTTCGTTCCGATAACCCTGGTGTGGAGGCTTCTGTGATCTTTCAACAACTGCAGTCAGGAATGAACTACACCATTCACTATTTGTACCATATCGGGTCTTTCGAACATACTGATGAGGTAACTCGAATGACATCTCCATCAGGTGAAAAAGAATGAATGCTGTTGTCTTTTATGTTGTTGCTGTATTTATTTCTTACTGTCTGCAGTTCCACGCGCACCTCCTACTCAAATAAGAGTGAGCAATATTAGTAGCGATTCTGCAGTTGTCTCATGGAAAGTTCCTCCTATTGCTTTTAACAATGGCCCTTTGACTGGTTATCATGTGCTGTTTCAGAGTGTGTTTACAGTAGAGGGCTTCTTTGTAAATTGGACAAACCAAACTGCTGGAGATGTGACCCATTTTCAAGTGAAGCAGCTACGATTGTTTCAAAGGTACATGGTGGCTGTAGCTGCTGCTACTGCAGAAGGCCGTGGACCTTTGTCAACTAGCATAGAGTTTACAACAGGCCAAGGAGGTGGTACACTTTACACAACATTGCTTTGTAGTGATATTGTCTGTTACACATTTTCTTAATTTAGTTTCTAGTCTGCCTATTGTTGCTACAAATGTGGCTGTTTCCAATGGTTCTGATATTTTTGGATATCTGTCATGGCAATATCCTCATGTACCTGCATCGCTCATTACTAATTTTCAGATCATACATCAGAGTGAGGATGAGACTGAATATGAGCAAACTTATGTGAATGCTGCAGGCAATGTGTTGATGAAAATTATTAGCAGAAATGTGAGGTATAATGTAGCTGTTCGGGCTGTGAGTGGATCTTTACTAGGACCGTTTGCCAATGCAAGTCTAAGATACACAGACGACGGAATCTTGATTGGTATGCTGAGTTTATATGGAACCTGTTGCATAATTAATCAGAATTGTGTGCTCATAGGACCATCAGCAAATGTTAGTCATGTTACTCAGTCTGGGTCTGGAAACTTTACTGCAACTGTGACATGGCCCACTGTTGATAGTTTACCTCTAGGATCAGGCAATGCAATGTATAGGGTCTACTATGTGAGAAACAAAGATTGTTTATTAACATTAACAGTTGATGGAGGAAAAGGACATTTTGTTGATGTCAACGATTCATCTACTGTCTTATTTGATCTGCTTCCTAATTCTCTGTACTCCATTTGTGTTACACCAACACTGCCATTTTCACCGCCTTTAAAAACGGTTGTGGTAACACCACAAACAGGTTTGTTAAGACTGTACTATTGATCAGTTGTGAGTTTATGCTGCATTTTACTTGTTGTTTAGCACCTGGGACAGTAAGAAATGTGAGAGTTCGAACTATTGATTCTCAGTCTGTAGAGTTGACATGGTTTCCACCGACATTTCGAAATGGTGTTATTGGATATCTGGTGACCACCAGGGATATGACCACAATGTCCAGATTTGTGGAGTTCAGTATTATACCAAGTGACATTATCACCAGTCCTCACAATCAACGACTTGGCGTGCTTCTAAAGGGTCTATTTGGAAGTCGAACGTACAATGTGTCTGTGAGGGCATATAATATGAAATATGGTGATAGAGGTCCAGCTATTACACGTGTTGTATTGCTTGTACCAGGACGTAAGTAGGAGTGATGAGTAATGACATGAGATATACGACCTGAAGTTTGATTTGTGTCTGTTGCAGCTGTCGGTGCTCCCATGGAGGTGACTGCTATTCCTGTTGGACAAACAGCTATTAAAGTGAAGTGGTTGCAGTCTGTTTCTGAAAGCATAATGTTTTACCAAATCACAAGCATCATAGCCAACGATACACAAGAACATAGGCTGCCTCCCTATTTGATTTCTCCTGATGTTGCGACCATTGAAGGACAAACATCTGAACATTATTTGATAGATTTGAAGCCCAACACAAGATATGCCATTTGGGTGGAGGCCTTGACTGCAGACGAAGTTAGTCCACCAAGTGATGTTGTCTTTCAAATGACTAACAGTTAGCACATGTATCATAATAACCATATTGAACACACTTACGTCTTTGTTGTTTACAGAGCAGTCGTTAGGGTGCACCTTAAACTGCAGCTCATCGGCTGAATGTACAGCTGGTCAGATATTTTATTGCAAATGCAAGCATGGCTATGTGGGTGATGGGTATGTTTGTGTGGGTAAGTCATTGCAGGAGGACTTTCTGTGGACAGTTGGACTTGCAGTACTCTTTTTTAGGATTGCCTGTAAGTGTTTCTAGAACTACAATGACTGCATTTCAATTCTCTGTCAATATTACTCAAGGCGATATTCAATCTTTGTTTGATTCTGTGCATTTTAAAGTGTACACTCCAGATGATCAGCTGGTAACTGAAATGCACACTTTGTTTCAACCAGTTAGAAATTTATCAAAGATGAAATCTGCTCGGTTTTCTGTTGGGGACTTGCAATCTGGTGTCTGCTATGTGGTGGAGTATTCATTTTACATTGGATCATTTCATCACAATATGAAGACATGTGTAACAACTGTTTCATCTTGTGAGTTAGTGAATACTTTGTATGACAAATAATATATTGTTTAGTACTGAATGTTGTTGTAGTGCCAGGTGCAGCTCCAACAAACTTGACTGCATCATACATTTCATTTAATTCTTTAGTTCTTTCTTGGATTGCTCCACCTCAAGTGTTCACCAATGGTCCACTAATTGGCTACAATGTTTCAATTACAAGTCAGTTTGCTATAAAAGGAGAGTTTGTGAAGCGATTTGTATTTGTTAACATTCCCAGAGAATTAAGTGTTGAGATTGGAAATTTGGAAAGCTTTCAGCCATATTTAGCTGCTGTTTCTGCTGTGAATGAAGCTGGTATGGGTCCGTGGTCTAAGGTAGTCAGGTTTATAACCAATGCAACAGGTATGAGCATGTTATTGTTGATGGCTGCAGCGTAGTATGGGTGCTGTTGGTTTACTAGATCCTGGTCCGCCTCGAATTGATAAATCAAGGTCAACAGTTGTTTTTAATAGGTCAATGGTTGTTGGTTTTGTCACATGGGATTATCCACGAGTGCCAGCAGCACTCATTATACACTTTTGCGTGTATGTTCACAAGAATTTTCCTTCATTTTCAAAAGGGAGCAATGATGGGATTCCAAGTGCATTGCGTACAGTACCGCCTTGCAACAGAACTTCTCCAACAGAACACAACTTTTTTGTAGTTGTTGATTTGGATCATTTAGCAAGTGTTACAGTGCGTGCAGTGAGTATATCGGGAATTGGACGTGAGGATTTTGTGTCCTTATTTCCTAGAGGTAAGATGCATGTAGCATGTATGCATTTAAGTTATTTCAGTGTAACATCTTGCTGTTACTATAGCAGAGAGTTTTATGTGTTGAAGTCTTTAATGCAAGCACTTGTATTGGGGCTATCTTGGGTCAGCTTGGTTTTAAAACTTTTTTGTAGATGTGGGCCAAAACGTGCTAAGCTAACATGTCAAGCTGAGCTGACGCTGCTTGGTAATTCTTGCCAAGTCAATGCACACTGGCCAGCATAAATGCTACAAGCATAAATGTTACAAGCAGCACTATAATATACGCACACGCGTATATAGTTTTTAAAAATTATTATAGGTACACCAACACTGCCATCCAGAGCTATTCTAAATATAAAATCATTCTAGCGTTGTATAACCATAATGCCATAATTTACAAGAGAGTTCTTGAGGTCAATTACACATACACTGACTAATTATAGAGTAGCATTGTTTTGAAAACCATGTTCTTCTGACAATAGTCTTCAGAACTAATTAATAGACTGTTTGACGACCAAGAGACCCATTGTCTCCGCCACAATAGGATAGAAAGAGCCTGCCATGCTGTTGATCTTTCTCCAGCTCTCCTGCAGCTGCTGCTGTCCCTACGCAAGTGGCTGCTATAAAGGAAAGCTGGTTGTAATGAGTTCCCAACTGTGAGATCAAAGTAGGTTGGCAAACCTTGCTCAAAGTCGAGGTGGAAAATATCTCCTGGTCTTGCTTCGCTTGTGCTATTACCCCTCATCTCTGCAACATTGAGAATCATCCACCAACAGGGCATTGAAAAGTACATCACATAAGGCGTTTTGGTGCTTTGTTCTCAAGTTCTGTGCCTGATTGCATCCAAGTAGGTGATCACCATAACTGTCTATAATTACACCACAGGCACAGCATTTGGCACATCAGAAGGGAAAGAAACATGGAAATACGCAGCCAGATCTGTAATGCAATTCTATAAATTCTTTGCTAGGCATGATGGAGGCAAGGTTTGATTGGGAATTGTTTGCAGCCATGCTCCAGCGTTTTGAGTCGTATTAGTATTAGTCTAACAGGTCTCGAAGGCTAGCAGCCTCTGTAAGGTGTGACCATAGACGATCAAGAAGTTGCTACTGATGTTGATTGGTCGTTTCAGTCGAGAACTGTACGCTTGGTAGAAGATTATGGAGAAGTTCTCGAGCTACTTCTTTACCCACAAAATGACTGAGCTCGCATGTGTTTGAACAAGACTGAGTAGAATGAAGTCCCTGATCCTAGGCTCGAGTGTCCAGCCGGTCATCTCCCCCGCGGCGGAGAAAGACCGGCTGGAGACATTCGCCACTCAAAGGAAACCGCTGCTTCTATCCTCCAATCAGGATTTTACACGTTTGGTTAGTGTTTGTGCATGCACGTGTATTCACGAATACTGCTGATAGCAATGCCCATCACTATTGGCTCTCTACTAATGGCTTTGTAACGGAGTAGTCAAATTGCTTTTACCGTCTGATATCACATTTCGTTAGCGTGTGAGCTACACCTGCATGTCGTGTTCTCTTTTGTCTTTCTTTTCGTACTTGGAGGAATAGGCATGCAAAACAACTTCTAGGGTGTCGTACGTTGCATGCATTGAACGAGTAGACCATCTACAAAGCGTGGTATTTGCACTCAACGCAGGGCGACGTGCAGAGCTATGATTTGCGTACATTGCGGTCGACCTTTGGTTGGCCTCTGTGGTAAAGTTTGAGTCTAGCAATCTTAGAACGAGAGACAGACAACGAGAAGAGCTGGAAAGAGTCGACTTGTTCGTAGACTTGGATGGCACGTGTCGAAACTACACGTACTTGCGTCAGAGCGAAATTACATTAGCAAAGAGCCAATAGCGACGTGCATCCCTATCGAGGATGCACAAACATTGAACGGCACTCTGATTGGAGGATAGAGAGTCGGCGGTTTGTTTGAGTGGCGAATGTCTCCAGCAGGTCTTTCTCGGCCGCAGGGGGAAGAGATGACCGGCTGGACACTCGAGCCTAATGGGATGCTAGCTCCTGACAACAGCTACAGCTGCCAAGATATGCTGCAGGAGAACTTCTATGTATGTTGCATTACTGCTACTCTTCAACAGTTAACCAAAAATGTGAAAGCAAAGAAGTCAGGTATGCCTTTACTTTTATTGCAACTTTGGGCTTTCTAAAGTTGCTAGGATCATACCTAAATTATACATGTTTGAAATGCACTTGCAATATTACACTACACTATGGGTAATTAGTTGATATACAGTACACCACTTTTATGAGTTGGTTGTTTATAGAACGAGCAGTTCGTCAAACTCGATTTCGTCAAACTCGATTTCATCTTGAATCACTGCAAGCTTCATATAGGATATTACCAAATTGGAATATTTCTGTGGCTGTTTCATGGGATCCAGTTAATACATCATTATCGTCAGGAAATGAGAGCTTGTCAATTATTATTACATATAAAGAGGGCCAGTGTTCGTTCTTTGACACACATGCAAACTTTGTAGAAGTTGACATCGGTGGTACGAGTGTGGTGATTGACAACTTTTTGCCTGACACTCTTTACAGCTTTTGTGCTGTAGTTGCAGTTGATGGGGTTAAAGGTGAACTAAGTCAAACATTTATTGTTACTCCAGAGACAGGTCTGTACATGTGCATCTCTAGTCAATGAGTGATTATGTTCCTGAACCTTACCATGCTTTTGTTGTATTAGTTCCTGGGATGGTGCTAGAGTTTAACATTGAGTATGTGGGATCTGACTTCATAGAAGTTTCTTGGTTTGCACCACTACAACGAAATGGTGTTGTCGGATATATATTAGGAGCTGAAGACATTGAAACGGAGACGGCTGTGTCTCGTGTTGTCATTGAGCCAACTCACATCACAACTAGTGATGACAATATGTTGGGCATGCATGTGGGAGGCTTAGTTGGTAACAGAACATATGAATTGTCAGTCCAAGTCTACAATTTGAAACACAAGTATGTTGGAGAGGCAGTCACACTTCGGAAAACAACTGTTGTGGGAAGTAAGTTAATTGTCCTTTCTGTTTTACTGCATGACAGTTTATTGGTTTGTATGTTAAGGTCCGGATCAGGTGACATCTATTGAAGTAATTTCATCTACTCATGATTCTATCACAATTTTGTGGCTTAAACCCAATATCACAAATGGTTTTATTGTGGGCTATAAAGTTACAAGCGGGATGGCAAACAGAACTGAGGGTTCTGTGCTGCCATCAGTCCTTATCTCTGTTCAATCTCTAGAAGTTAATGGATTCACATCAACTTATACTTTTCAGAATCTTCAAGCCAATACTCGTTATGCTATTGTCGTACAAGCAATAACTGCAGCTGGCATGGGACCTGTTGGACAAGTAGCTTATTCAAGAACCTTACGTAAATTAACTAAATTTGTTGATCAAATGAAGTTCTTTAGTTAAACTAATTGTCCTTTTGATAGCATTTGAATCAACATGTAAACTGGACTGTATAAGATTAAGGGTAAGAGGTTGCAGTTCTTCGTTCTGATGAGTTCTTTATTTTAAAGTTGAATGTATGTACGACACAGATTGAAGCAATTGCTCCTACAGATTTTACAGCAGAGCTTGGGGAAGCTGTTGTTCGTGATGTTATTCTGACAACTGAAAACCAAACTCTGACTTCAAACGAACTCCAAACAAGTGTTGACATTGTGGCTGCTTTAGTTAACCTGCAAGAGAAGGGACTGGCTGAAGGAATAAATATAACTTTGTCTTACTCGTATACTGAAGTAAATAAGATGAGTTTAAGATGTCTGCAGTTTACTTTTGTCATTTGAACATCTTCTTATAGAAGTTCACTGTGTTGGTCAGTAACCTGTTGGAGACAAGGCAGAAAAACAGCTGGCTTGCTCTGAACACAGTTTGTTCTTGGTTGCTGTTTGTTGATGTGCTGCGCATAAATTTGTCTTTGGCTTTTAGTCAGAAGGAGCTCCCAGATTTCTTCAGGCATTGGAAAGTTTTGGTCGAGTCACTGCTTTTGCATATCTTTCTGATAACCGAAATCCGGTTCAGTCATTTAGAGCTAGCAATGTTTGTAAGTGCTGTACATTAATTTAAGTTGTATGTAATGTATGTTCTCTCTGCTGATTGTTGTAGTTGTATTGTTTGGTAGGGTTGGACATTCGGGGCGTTAATCAATCATTTTTGAAAAGTGCATCATTTTCGGATCCACAGTTGTCTTTTGATTTTGTTTCACAGAGCACACTGGCTTTTTCTTTAAGTCTGTTGTCATCTCTGTTAGATCGAAATGGTACGTAATATTTGCATTGATATTTGCATCTCATGCTACATATATTAGGTTTGTATGGCAGGTGCTGATCAACTTCTTGTATCAGTAATGTATCTCCACAATTTGAATTTATATATGCCATCCAACACAAGTATACCATTTCAATCTGTAGGAGATCAAAGGTATTCCAAGTTGGTGTTTTTCTTAATTGCGTTTAGTATTTATTAAATTGTTGTTGTATTAGGAACAGTACTGATGCTTTGCCATACACAGCAATGGTTTCTGTTTCAGTTGTTGAGTTCCAGAATGGCCAACAATATAATCCACAGTATAACTCTCTTATGCTACCTGAATCTGTTGACATTGTATATAAAGACATTGAGGTTAAATATTCAGGCTGCTTTGCATAGATATTGTTTTGAAGTCGGGAGTGGTGAATTCATAATTTTATGTAGAGTGTGGAAAAGCTCAACTACACATGCACTTTTTGGCAGTTTTCAACGTGAGTTTGCCAGGGTGCATTAGAAGTCTAGAACATTCTGATCTTAAATTCAACGTCTATTTGTTTAGTAATTCAACTCCTGGCCAATGGTCTTCAACTGATGTTACAACCACTGAACTTGGGAATAGAAATGTTTTATGTTCTGCCACACATCTCACTAGCTTTGCTGTTCTTGTTGCTGTAGAGGATGCTGCAGTAACTACTCTATTTTCTATTTGGTATCTCATTTTGTGATTGTGTCCTTGTTCACAGATTTCAGATGCGCTGTCTTACATTACTTACATTGGTTGTGGCATTTCACTTCTTTGTCTTCTCATAACTCTTGCATTTCTTATTGGCCTCAGGTTTCATTATTGGCAGATGTTTGCTGAAAATTGCACTGAATGGTGCAATGTTTTCTTTAGATCACATTTGATGGTTGAGAAAAACTTCATCAACATTAATTTTGTGATTGCTCTGATGTTGGCTCTTATTTTCTTTCTGGCTGGAATTGACCAGACCAGCAATAATGTATGAATTCGTATTGCTACCTGCTTTTTCATCGCTTTTATCAAATTTGTAATTGCATTAATACTAGGGAGTTTGCAAGGCTATGGCAGTTATCATGCACTACTTGTTTTTGGCTGTGTTCTGTTGGATGTTGTGTCAAGGCCTTCTGCTTTACATGCTGCTTGTAATTGTATTTGATTCTGGAAAAACATATCGCAGACGGTACTTTGCTCTAGGATGGGGTAAGTACTTACTTGCCGTTGATATTTTGGAGACATCGTACATTTTTCTTTTGTTGCATACTTACATGTTGTCATATGCATTGCCTGTATAAGTAGACTAGCCATGTACTGAAAGTTTCGTATATCTTGCATATACAGTGTATAGCAGTGACCATGCATTCACTGGTATACAACAAGTTTTGAGTTGTTACAGTAGTTTGGCATTCTAACTACTAACCATTTGTAACTGGTAACTGATGTTTGAGTTGAGCTTTAGTGTGTGTGTGTGTGTGTGTGTGTGTGTGTGTGTGTGTGTGTGTGTGTGTGTGTGTGTGTGTGTGTGTGTGTGTGTGTGTGTGTGTGTGTGTGTGTGTGTGTGTGTGTGTGTGTGTGTGTGTGTGTGTGTGTGTGTGTGTGTGTGTGTGTGTGTGTGTGTGTGTGTGTGTGTGTGTGTGTGTGTGTGTGTGTGTGTGTGTGTGTGTGTGTGTGTGTGTGTGTGTGTGTGTGTGTGTGTGTGTGTGTGTGTGTGTGTGTGTGTGTGTGTGTGTGTGAATGTACTAACCTTATTTAACTTGGTTAGCTTTACTGGCACCAGAGATGGATCATACTAGATGGCTTGTTTTTAAGGTGTTAATGTGTGCCTTTATTTGTATACATGTATTGATTTGGAATAGTAAGTCTTGATTATTCCTTACGGTTTGAATAGTTTGAATTGATATTTACATGCGCACTTCATGTGTGATCTGATTTGGCTAAGACTGGTAAGCATGTCTACATCTCACTTACCTACAGTAGTGCTAATTTGAATTATAGGTGTGGAAGTTCAGGTATTAGGTTGCATATGCGATGTATTGTGCAGTATGTGTAGAACACCGAATGACCAAATCTGTACTTTAATTATGTTGTTTATTAGGATTTCCCATAATTGTTGTTGCCATTAGTTTTGGAGTGCAGTACGATGAGTATGGAAAATATGATTAGTAAGCTTATTGTGGTTCACTTGAGGTCACGTAAATTGACTGATTCTTGCTTGGAATCAGCTGTTTTTTGACTCACCACAAAGGTCTTATTTATGCCTTTGTTGGTCCAATGGGTGTAATACTACTGGTATGAAGATGTGTTTCTGTCATGGCATTTGTTTATGCTTGAATTGATGCAATTGTTTGTAGGCCAATTTGGTAGTGTTCATAATTGCAATGAAACTCTTGCTGTCGAGGGCCGGCACTAACAGAGGCAAACTCAATACTGTCAAGTATCCATTTTATTACTGTCATGCATCAATGTATTTAGTGTCGATGTCGCATGTATGTTTCTAGGTCAGGCTTGAGAGCATTAGGGATATTGTTGCCTATCTTGGGACTAACTTGGTCGATCGGTGTCTTTGCTGTTGACACGTTGTCTCTTTCACTTGCTTACGTTTTCACAATTTTCAACAGTTTACAAGTGCATATGCTATTTGTTAATTGAACTCTAACAGTACAAATTTGTTTTGATGTTCAGGGTGTCTTTGTGTTCATCTTTCACTGCGTGCTGAATGAACAGGTTTCTCTATTTTCTTTTTATTAGTAGTTGTTACTTAGCTAAACCAGCACAGTTTGAATGAGAAATTGCACGAATTTGCTTCCTTTATGTAGATGAAAGCTGCGATAGACTGTAAAGTATAACAGTTTAAGTACACTTTGCGATATAGGTTTCTAAGCTATATAAAGTTTTCGGGTAGCACTGCAAGGCTAAGCCTTTCTGTTTTATGCTTGAGAGATTAATAGATATTGGTCTAGTAGATACATTAGAGTTTGTACCTGCAAGACATTTAAAGATATGGTCTCAATTTGCTTAGCAATATAGATTGCCTTAGAATCAGTGAAGTACTCATGCAGTAATGCTGCTTTGATGCTTTCATTTGATGGCAAACTTCGCAACTAAAATTGAACATATCAAATTGCGAGTTGACTTGATTAATTATGGTAGACAGTGTGGTGTGGCATATTAGGCTAGTGAAGGTTCTGTCATGTAAATCTATTGTAATGTGTATGCATGGTTTGTGTTTGCAGGTAAGAAGGGTGATTGCAGCAAAATTAGAGAAACGCAAGCAGATGAAGTCTCTAGAAAAGGTAGAAACTATAGTATGCAGAAGGTTGGTACTGTACATTGCATAATTATTATGTGCAGAGCATAGGGTCATCTACTCCTCACACTGGTGGTCGTCACAAACGTGCTCATGGCAACACTTATGAAGTTGCAGGTACTGCATGTGATTGAATTTTACTTAGGTTTACCAAGTATTGAAATATATATCAACATTATAGTTCAGATAACTGATAGTAAGTCGCAGAACTGTGTTGTGTACATTTCTTTTCAAACAGTATCTAGTTGTCTGGAAAGATTGTTCCAATGACAGTTTTGACTGAGGTTTATTATAGGCGACACAGATCATAGTTCTATCGCAATGGGACAACTACCACAGAATCGATACACACGTAATACTGGTTCAGATACCTTACATTCAGGTGTGAGCATTCTACCTCTATCATGTATGGTACTCTAGTTATGACCTTGATTCTCTCACAGGATCGACTCAGGTGACATCACTGAAGGTGGAGACTAGTGTAGTAAATAGTGACTCAAGTAAGATTGGAATTTTGGTAGTTACAAATCAGTCACATTTGAATGATGCTATAATGTTGTTTTTATAGTGCTCTCAGTGAGGAGTGATGAACCACTGAGGCAAGAATCTGGCAGCTTATCAGAAAAAGACCATTGTATGTTGTCTTAGGTCATTTGTTGTTTGTACGTTTAATTTACATTATGGTATTTTAATAGCACCATTATCTACATCATCAGACAGTCCAAATAGGTTGGATCCTTCTGGTGGTAAGATTATTGTTGGGCTCATGCTGATCTCTCATTTACAAGTGTTCTACTATAGATGATAATCAATATGGAAATTCAGCAGAGAAACAGTCAGAGGCGGACACTACTAGAGGAGCCTTGTCTGGAATGTTTAATAAGGAACAGCAACCATTGACACCTGCTGATACAACAACAGACAAAGAGGACACTTTAGGTAAAGGACTATTTATAGTAACAGTGTTCAAAAGTGGTCAAGTTGTCATTTGATGACTAACTGAGTTCATGTGACGACCGATTATTCCAGCAAGGTTGCCATCCTGACGAACTAGAGTCACTCAAGTTATGGTGGCCCCAGTGAATTTTTGTTATTATGCTGTAGAGTAGAATAGTAAAATTGCTCAGGTCGGGCTGGGGTGGCACCTCTGGGGTCCTGGGATATCGTTTACTTACCAGAACAATCAGTATCACTATATGATATTATGAAATACAGTATATTATAGTTGGAATTGATGTGCTTGACTTCTAATCCACAAACAAGCTAGGCTGCACCTTGAAATCGTGTGTATTTACAGACAGGCCATAAGTACAACTATGTACAATTGTAATAATTGCACTGAGGATGCCACTCTTGGCCTAAGAATTAATGCATGCAGTGGTATTTACATTTGTCTTTTATTGATGCAGTATACACAATCCTACCATGCCAGTACACAATTATGAAAGCATAGTATAAGTAGAGCTCACTTGTTGACTGCATACTTCAACATCAACTCATCTTTTTAGCACTTTATTATTCAATTAGCCAATTATAAATGTAACTTGCATAGATTCTATTGACCAGTTGGGAGGGTAGTGGTGTTTACTGCTTACGTGTCTTTATTACAGGGACGTAGCCGGCAGTTTGAAAGTCGTCCAGTTGATGCTCAGATGCGCATGTGCAGACAAACACAAGATAATTTTTTCTCGTGTTACATAGTAATGTAGTGACAGATTGCAATGTCTTGAGCATCACTGACGTCCTAGAGAAAAGGCAGCCAGGTATAAAACCATGCATTGGGTCTGTACAGAGTACGATGCAGCATAGGGTTAATTCTTAAGCTCGGTTCACAATATTGACGCTGACGTCGACGTTGACGTTGGCCCTGACGCTGGATTAGAAATGAATCCTATTCCCTATTCCAGCATCAGCATCAGCATCAATATCAAATATTCCAGCATCAGCGTCAGCGTCAACATCAAAGGATGCCGCCTGTGTCGAGGCGGTGTCTTTGATGTTGACGCTCAGTTCGTTAGCGTCGATATTATGAACCAGCCTTTAGACTTCCGGAAGGATCTCATAGGAAACAGAAAGTTCATATGGTGATGAGGCATTAGAGGGAGGTGACAGAATCTGGTTCCATTTACTATCTGCTATATTCTAAAACCAGAATGAACAGGCGCCGGTCTACGAGCTGTATACATTCTCATCTGCAGGCACTTGATATGAGGCTGTCTCAGAGTGATTAAATAAAAACTTATTTAATCAGCTATGCCCTGTTCCGGAAGTTGCCGGAATGGTCTGTTGGTGAAAGTATAAATATTAGAAAGGCAGCTACGTCCCTGTATTATAGTCACATAGATCATTTGGTTCTGTCTGTGATTAATACTGCTAACTTCTAAAGTGTTCAAGTACTGATTTATGTACTTGCTGGCTGTGTTAATTGCATAGTTTGCTATAGTCTAGTATTGTTGATGGTTTTGCTGTAGTGTAAATGTACGATTGTGGAATTACTATTACCTTTTCACTTGATGCTGTGGCATTTTTTAGATCAATTTCACATCAGTTCATTTTGTTTATTCAACAGTACATAGGTAATTACCATATCTTGTTAATATCTTGTTAGTGTAATTTAACAAATATCTTATCTTATAAGTAATGTAATTAACTTATACACTATATTATGCATAATTGACTGAATAGGAAACTGAGCAAGGTTTAGTAGCAGATGTGTGTGATAATGATAAGTAATTTATCTATCTATCGATAAATAATTTACATGTGTTTAGTGATTGACTCTATAGTGACAACTGGAACAGAGGCAGAGAACCGATTGTCACCTTCAAGGTTGCCAGAGTTAAGACATGACTCTGTAAGCTGCATAATAGCTTTTGTTCAAGAAGTCTTGTACATTCTTAAGTTAAAGGTGAATGTGATAGTTTGAAGGAGCACTTCCAATTGTTACATTGATCCTTGATGAATGTTCATCATTAGGAACAATAGAATCTGTAAGGTTTTATGATCATGCTTTATTGATCAGCCATTTGCAATTTGTGTCTCTTTCTAAGGTTGATACAGCAAGTATTATGGTTATACCAAAGGAACCTAGTGATGCTGTCATTATTCACCAAGAAAGTTTGATAAATTCAGAGGGGCTTTCAGGTAGTAATTTTCAGACACAGAATGTAGCCTCAGTAAAACACGAAACACTGTTATAACTTGTTGATTTATTGACGCAGTAGAAGCACATAGTATACCAAAGATTGCTAGACATAATGCTTTGTGCTGGTTGCATAAATAATTTTGCCAGCTGTAACACTGTAGCTTTACGGTACTTTTACTAAACATGGAAGTGTCTAGACAGTTACTATATCAACATGCAAGTATGTTTGTGTATGTGTGTGTCCATGCTTGTTAGTGTGCCTGTGGATGAAATAGCAATTCAACAGTTTAGCACCAGGCAGCAAGCAGCAATGCTAGAGAATGATAATAACAACAGATGCCCTTACATCTTTCCTCTACCGCATTGAGACTTCTTAGCTAGATTACCTCATCGTTGTATGTATTGTTGCCATCCTTCTGCTAAATTCTAAAATCACAAGGAACACACACACATTACTTTAGTATAATACTATAATTCATCACGTAATATTGAGGTTGCAATAATCCTCAAACCCAGACATTAAATTTTTTCAGAAATGTTGCCTATCATGATTACTTTTTCTGTTGTTTCTTTCTGTCAAAAAGTCACAAACGTTAACTTACCTTGCAGTGAGCTTCTTAATAGGAAAACATCTTCAATTTGATTCCAGATCAAAGTTCGGAATGTTTACTGGATTTAGCTGGCAGTACGTATAGAAATTAATGGCACATAATAGAAATGGTAAATATAGAATTTATAGAAATTGATGGCACCTAATATAGAAATGGCACATAGAAATGACACATAGACTGATAGGCCTTTGGTGAAAGCATTCAACTACCATGTATCTAAAAATAGTGTAGGTCTACTATAGCCTAATGTGTGGTGGAATAGCTATCTAAACTTCTTGTCTTCTATAATATTATGATGAAAGGCTTTTCAATTTGAGATTGATTGCATCAAAATAATTCACATTGTCAGAGCTGGCATGGGAAGGTGCATGGACATGGTTGTTTGTCGTTTGCTCTGCTGACTGTTTCTCAGCTGATTTGCAAGGTGAGCAATAATTGTAACTAGACATTTAGCAATTTCAAGGACATGCATCGTACAGAAGCCGTCAGCTCAGTCTGTCACGTAGCGTGTACCCACGGTGTGCAAATGCAGAAGAAACAATATTGCGGTTCATTTGTAGGTGAGGCTGTCACATTTACAGGTGCAGACGGCGTCCATTAATCAATTACAATTAGTTAATTAATGACACGTGCAAAGGATACGGCTAGTAACTTTGGGTTCTTCTTGTCTGCGTTCTTGTTGGTTGTTGATGCCGCTGGTGTCCAGTAATCTGTGGTGGGCCTTAGGACGGTTAGTGTCCGCTTACTACGTACTTAGGTTTGTATCTAGCGATATCAACTTCATTCCATTCAGTTGATTCGACGAAACTGGCGAGAGTGATACGCTTTTGGGTGGGAAGATGACAAGAAGACTGACAATTTCATGGCTAAGCACATTGATGTGCTTCTTTTCAAGTCACGGTGCAGGTTAGCCTTATCAATGCTGTCCTCGTCAAGATAAAAGCTTCTATGCACACAATGTATACACAATAGTCTAGTAGGCTAACACATAGAGACATAGTCACTTTCTCTATACATACTATACATGGTACGCACGTCAGTCTTGATCAATTTCATGGCGTGGAGATCCGGCGGAGTTTAGTTTACCTTTAATAAATAAGGTGTTTGGGATCTCATCCTAGAATGCCACCTCATGTACAGTATATGTCGTGTGTGCATGACTCAACAACAGGAATACAAACAATTAGTCACATTAATTTTAGGTTTTTGTACCAATAATAATGAATTAAGCCGGTTATAATTAGTTGAAGATGAAGATATTTGTGTAATAATCACGTTTGACTTATTAAATATTGCTGGCTTTATGTCTGGATACTACAGAAGATCCTTGTGTGGCAATGTTAACATGTGACACATGCATCAGTGCATCCCCACTTTGCAGCTGGTGCCAGGCAGAGGCAAGTGTAGCATTAATTTATTGTAGTTTGGCTTGTTAATTAGATGACCTATTATAGGACTTTAGTGGGAAAGCAAGATGTCGTTTGACTTCTTCATTGTCGCAAATATCCTCATCATGTTTAGACGTTACTGTGGCAGCTAGCTCAGTGATCATAACAAAGGTTGATCTTGTTGTTATTGAAGATGTTGCACAAGATCAGTGCAGGAATGTTGTGCTGTCTGGCTATAGAACCAACCATTGTCAGATGAGTTTCAGGTGTCACCACAGGAAGTAACAGTTCAACTACGACCAGGTTAATTAAAATACTCTTCTTACTTGTGTGACTGCTTGAGTTATGATTATATGCATGCAGGTTTTCCTGTGGAAATAGAAGTGTCTGTAATGTCGCCTCAGAACTATCCTGTTGACTTATACTTGTTGGTGGACATTTCGTTTACAATGCTCGATGACTTGAGAAACATTGAAACACTTGCAACTTCGATAAGTTAGTTTTAATTGTATATGTGTTAATGATTTTAATACAATTTAAAAGTTAGCATATATAGGCAGGCATGCAGCTAGAGAGAGGAGTTTTGTGTAGAATTAATTATTAACAGATGCACAAGCAGACATATGAATGGACACACACACACACACACACACACACACACACACACACACACACACACACACACACACACACGTATTTATATATCTAACGTCTTTTGTACATTTTAAAGTTGATGGTTTGAAAAGTCGATCAGAAAATCTTCGTTTTGGCTTTGGCAGCTTCATTGACAAGCCTATTCTTCCTTACACTAAAGGAAAAAAGTGAGACTTCTGTATTGCTGTATTGATGTACAATTTTTGTACTCACTGTGTTTATCAGTTTGGAGGTAGGTCATATAAAGTGCAAAGATAAGGTGAATTGTCCAGCACCTCTTCCATACTCTTTTGTCAACAACTTGCCTTTAACTGATGATCCAACAGAACTTGTGGTTGGTTTAATTATCTTTGAGGGGTGTGGATATACATACCACAAATTTTTTGTAATACAGGAAACGTTAAAGTACATCAACATTTCAGGCAATTTTGATGATTTAGAGGGTGGTTTTGATGCACTGCTGCAAGCTATTGTTTGCAAAAACGTATAGACACAATTTCAGTTTATGTATGGAAAATAAAAAGTGAGTTCCAGATGCATTTAGGAGATTGGCTGGAGAGATAAAGCTCATCACTTACTTGTGTTAGTGACTGACAGCATTTCTCAACATACTGCTGGAGATGGAAAGGTAGTATATGGATTATTTTTCTGCAAACATAGTATGGTCTAAGCACTTATTCAATTGTTACGTTACAGTTAGCTGGAATAGTAAAACCACATGATGGAAATTGTCATCTTAGTGGATCAGGACATGGTGGCATATACACAGAATCATTAAATTTGGTACTTTACAGTATGTGCACAATTTCGAACTTTTTGTCTAACTTAATTGTTTTTTGCAGGACTATCCATCTGTAGGATTGTTACGTGAAAAGATACAAGAAAATGATATACTGGTTATTTACACCACATTAAAAGAATACATTAAAAATCATGAGGTATGTTGTTAATTAATTACCGTCAATTATGAATCTAACACCCTTGACACACTTAATTTACATGCTACTATAAATCCAAAAATTTTGTACTCATGAAATTTTAGTTATTTTCATACAGATACCTGGTTCACTAAAATAGCATGAATACTAAAATAATACCAGTAGGTAGATGCACTTGAATTCGGCTACAGTACAGTACTAATGTCCCATACTAAACTAACATGTGTATGAACTACATTTTATAGGCAGAAGTACTAAAATTCATGAGTCTGAAAATTTCTGGATTTACAGTATGTATGTAGTTCGATCTGTTGTTGTTTAGATGATGTCGAATGCAATGCCTGGAGTAGTCATTGAGACGTTAGAGAAAAATTCATCTAATATAGTACAACTCATTCACCAAACTTACGATGTGTGTATGGTTTATTGATGAGACAAAAACCTGTCATAAGATATGTGCTAATTAACTGTGATGAAATCTTTCATTCAGCAAATTGTTTCTACTATTGTGCCTACATTGCCTCATGTGGAAGGATTGACTGTGCAAGTTGCATCTCATTGCAATGGGTTAGTGGAGTAGTTATCAGCATTTATTTCTTGTGGTTGTCTCACCATTTAGTCATTTCCAGAAATGGAGTGGAGAAGAATGGCATGGAGTGTCACAACGTCCCATTAGGAAGAGAGGTAGGGGCTTTATACTCTTAATTAATGTGGCAATCAACAGTTGTGTGAATTTTCTTCATGTACCAATTAGGTCAAATTCTCCATTCGTCTTACAGCCACAGACTGCAGTCTAATTGATAAACTGCCAAGGTCAATGGGTCAATGATGATTTGTGTGTCATTGATTAATGACTAATATATTTAATGTACAGTTCATTTGTGAAACTTCAATTTGTTGGATTCGGAACTGTGTACATCAACGTGACTTCTGCATGTCGTTGTGCATGTTCTGACTATCCAGTACAACTTGTTGACAGTGTCATAATAGAGTGAGTATAAATCAATGTATTGCATTTTAGTCTCCAAATGCAAGTGACTGCCATTCTGGAATGTTGGTTTGTGGTCAGTGTCAGTGTCCACCCGGAAGGTCAGTTGTATAACAGCCTCTGACCTCCTTACTAAAGGCAAGTCATCAGATGTTTGCTGTTTGGTCAGATTTGGTGAATACTGCAACTGCACAGAGTTTGACAGGATAGATGTCTCCGACTGCAGGTGAGGTTGACTATAAGCATAGGAACCATGCCACATACCTACATATTGATTTTGTTCTGCTTTAGGTAGGTTTCACTAGATTTAGTGGCCAATAACCTTAGGTATGTTATTGGGTCACTGGTTTTAATGAAACCCTACCTGAGCTAAGCCATGTAAAAACCAGTGTTGCTTTGCAATATGGTTAATTTCATAAGTCAACATGTAGCATTAAAATAGATTGAGAAAGTTTGCCTTTAGGTTGATAGATGGTGACACTCTCTGCTCCGGGCATGGCACTTGTGTTTGTCAAACATGCTTGTGTGACGAGGCAAGTGTTACTGCTAATTGAGCTATCCAACAGCTTGGTTTTATGAATTACTAGATACATCTATTGCAACGTTTCGTTCTTATTTTTTGTAGGGTTATGAAGGCAAATTTTGTCAGTGCAACAAAGCTGCGTGTCAACAAGATGAGTTTGGCAAAATATGTGGTGGTAAGATACTGTGCATCTGTTGTGTTGCACATGAGATGATTAATTGATGTACATGTTGTGCGCAAAGCACAGATTTGGACAATCCATGGATTACCTGTACAAACCATGCATACCTAACCCTAATACCCTTAACCATAACCCCTAACCTTAACTCTAACCCTAACCGTAACCGTAACCCTGACTCTAACTCTATCTCTAACCCTAAAATTACCCGGAAAACTAGAAATCCACGGTTTGTCCATATCCACGGTTTGCATGTGGCATATACATTATGACATTGTGACTTGTTTGCTTAGGATTTAGTCAAGGAGAATGTATATGCAGCGACGTATCAAAGTGCAACTGTAAAGAAGGTTTTACTGGCGAAAGCTGCAGTTGCATTATTTCAGAAAAAGAATGCAAGAATAACCAACATGTAATATATATTATTATATATAATATTATTGGAGAATGAATTCAACTAATTTGTGTGTGTGTGTGTGTGTGTGTGTGTGTGTGTGTGTGTGTGTGTGTGTGTGTGTCTGTGTTTGTGTGCATGCGCACATGCATGTCACAGTGATAGACCTTTTAAAACCATTAGTTTGAACAAAAGAGTGCTGCTGGAATATTGCTGAATTCTCTGTAAAGCCATGTTATTTCTGTTTATCAAAAGATTTTGCTTCCGCCACAATAGATGTAGACATACAGACAAGATTGTATACAAACATTTGACTTTGTAGAGCTTGTTGTAATATCAGCTCCTAACAGTAATTTCCTTGTAATATAGATTTGCTGTTATTGATTTGTTGTGTTAAAGGATTCTAGAGTTTGCAGTGGTCGTGGAGAATGCAAGTGTGGAATCTGCACGTGTAATGAGGGTTACCGTGGTGAATTCTGTGGGCTATGTGAAAGTAAAGTATGTGAAAATGCTTGATATTCAAGAAATGTGTAACTATACTCTGCTCTATTTTGCAGGCTTGTGTTAGAGATGAGTGTAAGCAAGCAGAGCAGTGTGCTTTGTGTTTGGCATTTGGTACAGATGACATTGAGGACGGCACTAACTGCAGTTTCCACTGTCCTCAAAGTGACACTCTTAGAATTATTTCTTCATCTCTCGAACTTCATAAAAGTAACTGTTTTTGCATACACTGAATTTATCAGATTTACTATATTTCTGTAAGCTACAGTAAAATGTTTAGTTTCAATATTTGTTTTCAGTTCAACTTTTTTGTCTTGGATGCTTGTCCAAGTTGATGTGGGTTGTTGTGCTTCTGCGCTATACCTATCTATATCTATTGCCTGTTTGTGCCTTAACTTAATTAAGCCGCTTTTATTGCGCAATTAATTTCTGTGTTGTCTTTAGATGACACTCCACTGACTTACTGCTCAAGTAGTCTCGATGATTGTGAATACCACTATTCAGTATGGGTTGTCGGCAGTGGTGTTCAAGTAGCTATTGAGTCAGGTAGGTTGCTTTTGTGTAAGTTTGTACATATCAGCTATGTGCTCATTAAGAAATATCACTACAGTTTGTCCCCGACCAAAAAAGTCAACGAGTGGCTTGGACTCAACTTTTTGGGTTCTAATTGGTATTGCTGGTGGTGTTGTTGCTGCGGCTGTTTTGATTATCATTTTGTGGAAAATAGTTACAACATGCAAGGTAAAAGCGCTTGTGATCAACTTATCAGAAGCAGCTAGACCAAACACTGAATTATTGGCAGGATGCAGCTGAATACCGGGAGTTCAAAAGAGAAAATGAAACTGCAAAGTTCACTCAGGTCAGCTCTGGTTGTGAGGGCATGCAGCGATGTGCATGCTAGGCCTACTAATTTCACTGCAATATAACTTTTTTGTGTGATTAGACTGATAATCCATTGTACAAGGGGCCGACAACCCAAGTACAGAACCCAACCTATGAACGTGGTTCTGCTGCTTACTAGAACTATCAGTATTATATTTGTACGGCTACGATTACGGTAGAGTAGTCATGTAGTTACATCTTACTGACCTGACATTTTGCGATCGAGACGTGAGACTAAAGGCCCGTCCACACTGGCAACTGGATCGCGATCCGATCGCGATCCAACCGCAACGCTGTCCACACTTGCAACTCGATCGCGATCGGTTGATCCAATTAGAAATAGTGGGCGTTACCTTCACGTACGCTACGCGTGTAGTCGGAACATCTAGCACTCCTCACTCGTCTTTGTTCTCGCTCACCTTACGTCGCTGTATCAACGCTTTCTACAAGCAAAGAAACCACACATACACACATCGGTCATCAGTCACGTGATAGCGAAATGAGGCGGAGGTATCGTTTTCAAAGTGCAGTGTGGATGCTCGCTATCCCGATCGGATCGCGATCCATTCTGGTCTAGTGTGGACAGGCCTTTAACTAAGAAGACAAGGGTGGCCAACACACACACACGTGTACAGGACCAGGAGACACCTTTCAGACAAACACACGTAACTTAGTGTTACATTAAAATATTTACCTTAGATCTCGGTATTTGTGCACCTGTGTTTAGAAATCAGTTCAGCGAAAGTAGACTAGGACATTGATTTTTACAAGTTTACTTTGATATCAATTAACTAATTTAGCGAATGCTTTTTATAATTAGTAGTTATCTAGTGAATGTTGACACCCAGCTCGCCGTCGACATGTCCGTCTTACCGTTTTGTAGTAGTTTAATTCTAACAGTTTTCCATTCGAAATCTACGGGACTTTGTCAGCAAAGTCACGTGATAACTCCAGTCCTGCTGGTTGCCTAGCGACTGTGACAGCTAACTGATCTTTGCGATGACAAAAAAGGACTCTCGAACTCAGAAGGCAGTTGATAAAGGTGAAAGAACGTCATCTGATTCAGAAACTAATGACGGTAAATGTTAACCAACAAAAGACAGATTTTGCATATGTTGGTGTGCTATAAACAAGTTAAAGTCAGGTTCCGTAGGTTTAACGGGATATTTCGTTACGGACTTTCCTGTTTTATGCGAAAGAGAAGGAATATACCCGATTTCCGTGGTTCCACGGTCTCTAGCACCGCCACCAGACGAGGAACAAGAACAAAGCGTGGGCGTGGTTTATCAACCCAACAGACAATTTTTCCTCGCAAAAATACTCGCAGATATCGAAGAAGACTGCGGGAAAGACGTCGTAAAAGCTATACATTTACGTGGATGGTTGTTAGAAGAACGTATTCTGAACGCTTTGAGTTTGGCACTTCCGTCTTGTTCACAACTCACAACAATCAAGTAAATTGTAATTTTCATATTCGCTGTAGTAACTCTATAAGCACATTGTTGATTAGGCTGTGGAACGTGGGCTTAACAGAACAGACTTTTTCAACGTTTACCTCTTTAGTCATACAGTTTCATATTAAGTGTGTTAATTGCTAGAGTTGCTGCTGATGTTGATATTGTGAGTGAAGTGTCAGCTTTGTAGGCATGTGGCTCTTAGTGGAAATCCGATTGACGGAGAG